>NC_134690.1:105905722-106205722 GCF_050947455.1 Rhinoderma darwinii | reverse complement strand
TGTGGGATGTAATGGGTTAAACAACAAAATAAATGAAGTTCTGAACTGCTGGCGTTTAATCTATCACTTTACAACATATGTCACCATGTAGCTGCTCGGTGAGCTAGTGAGCCAGTGGTTTCTTACTATTGTCTTATAGGTAATGTTCTGCAAAGAAATAGGCCGTTGGGATATCTTTCTATAACTGGCAATCTGTTAGTGTTATTGTAGAGGTGTACTTAGTACAGAGCAGGACCCTTACCAAAATTCAAAATGGGGTTCACTTCTGGTGCTGTTCGTACCACACCTCCTTTTAAGGACATGAAGGTATAAATCAGCACTTTTATGTCCTTTTTTTGTAGAGGAGAAAGTTAAAATTACCCCCTTTCCCCATTGAAGAGTCTGTGGAAAGACTGAACAGTGTACTGGTTAATGCCACCCAGAAAAGTTTAGGGTCAGCTTGAGCTGGGACAGCTTTTCATGGGCCCCAAAGCTTCTACAAGCGCTGCCTTGATGGCATGTAAGGCTACATTCACGTCACATTTTTGTCCCACGTTTAAAGTATATGCTGTAAAAAGGCTCCCGATGTATGCGTTAAACAAAGGCTGGCATACATCTCCCATAGACTATTGTTATATGTTTAACATATACGTCATAAAAATCTCATTAACTTTTCCTGGCGTATAAGTTAAATGGATAACAGAATAGCCTATGGGTGACGGATGCTAGTGTTAGACATGCATCACAGGCATTCATCACCGATAGTCTATTATGTAACTCGTTTAATGTATTCTCAATGTAAAACTCGGCACTCAATAATGTAGACCTCAGAACATATACGGGACCGCATTTCTAAACACAAGTCAATGATCAGGTGCAATAACCTATTATTACCCTTACCATATCATTTTAACAGAGCAGGCTATAATATGTCTCAACTGAAGTTTTAGGTATTGGAGCAAGTTTCTGCTCCTCGGAGGTGAGGTGATCATGTAAAATCCCTTATCTTAGAAAGGCCTTTTAGATAGATGCCATGCAGTCATTGAAACCGCAGGGTCTTAATAGGGAGTACGATATTCAAAGTTTCTGTTGACTTATATAAACTTGAGGATTTTTTGCCCTATATTACACAGTTTTGCAGCTCTATAATAATTACATATTATGTCTCTCACTTTCTTTTCTTAATAGGCTCGGTAGAACCTTAGTACCTGATGTAGAAGAAGATGCTGTATTTACTCTACCGGATTGCGGAACGTAATATATATCTTTTTTTTTTTAAGCTACATATGTAACTATGTGGTCATTATGAACGTATGTAGCATGTAACATAATGTAACACATAACAAATAGACCTCTTGCAGAATGGTGATGTGACACTGTCCCTTCCGACATGATACGTTCCTTATAAGTGTTAGTATAGACCAGGGCCATTTGGATATTTATAACATCATTCGCGGGCCATACAAAATTATCAACTTGAAAATGTGCCTGCTATATTTGGTCAAACATTTAATTAACTCACCCCTAATGTGGTGGCTGGAACTGCTTCTCTTTGGTGAGGAGTGTGATGTCGACCCTTTGCAATGATACATTTTGAAAAGAACTCGCAGCAGTAAGTTGTTCCAACTTACTTAAAGGGGTTTTCCCATCAGGGATATTTATGACATATCCACATATCCACATTTCCGACCATGAAGAAGAAAACAGCGTAGCTCGCTGAGCTGTTTCCATAACTCCCATAGTAGTGAATAGCAGTTACGGAAGCAGCGTAGTTCTATGGGACTTACGGAAACAGCGTAGCTCAGCAAGCTACGTTGTTTTCTTCTTCATGGTCGGAAATCCCAAGCTTCAGCCACAACACAAAGAAATAGAACAATGTTTAGGGGGCCCCGTTCTAGTGATAGATCTTGGACCCAGAAGTGGGATCCACACCTATCGGACATTATGACATTTATGACATATCCTGTGGATATGATGAAAAAAGCTCCTTTGAGTCACCTGACCTCACTTCGAGTGAGTAGGGCGGACGGAGCCAAGGAAGGAATGACACGGCGTCAGTGGCGGTCAGAGTGAGGTCGGGGCATGCTGTGACTGGAGTGGACCAGTCCAGTCACCTGACCTCATGTCGCTGACGTGAGGTCAGGTGACTGGACTGTGCCGGCCCGGGAGTGGACCAGTACGGTCACCTGACCTCACATCACTGACTCAGGTCAGGTGACCGGACTGATCCATTCTTGGGCCGACACACGCACCGACCTCACTTAGACCGCCGCTGCAACCGCAATACTTGGCTCCATCTGCCCTTCTCCTGTTCCTAAATGTGAGTGAGTAGGGTGGACTCCCGGTGGTCAGAGTGAGGTCCGGCCAGACCAAAATATCCCACGGGCCTTTCATAGTGTCCATTTAATTTATGTGTCGTGAAAAGCTATTGAAAAGCTCATGACGTATACGTTTAATGGATGCCTGTGACATGTACCATACAGTGGCATATGTTATCCATAGGCTCCCATGTTAAAAAGAGTATACTGTGCCATATGCGTTTCTTTTGTAGAATCCAATTGTATCTCATAGCGTAGCCTACTAATCTTCATAACCTAAAAAATAAAAAGGTATACTGACGTATACCACCTAGACAGAGACCAACAGGACACTCTTCTGGTCCTGGGTTAATGGAGCCCTATGGACACGTTTACCGTCTATCTGGAAGTTTGGACACATTTAGCGTGTAACTGGTAGCTTTCCTGTTGTACACGTTAAATGTACATCACAAATGTGATGTGAACAGGGCCTAAGCCAAACAGACATACTTTTGAGTTATAATGTTAAATGTAATTATATTCCAAGTTCTGTTTACTAGATTACTGTAGATGGTTTGTTGATCCAGGGATTTTTTCAGATTGTCAGATAGGAGTTGAGATGGAATATTTTCCTTAAAATTAGGAAAATTGGCTCCTGCCTCTGGAGGGTTTTTGTCTTTCTCTGGATCAACATTGCAGGATAATAGGCTGAACTGGATGGACATATATATTTTTTCCGCCTTACAAACTATGACACTATGTTACTAATAGACAGTGTTTTCTTTTTTTTTTTAAATCTCATTGTATTCATTATTACTGTTTGTTACTGTCTCCCGGATATATTGCTAAAAATAAAATAACGTTTATCCTGAATTTATTGGAGGGCCTGCTATGGCAATACTTCAGGTGGCTTAAAGGGATTTTCCCATGAAGAACATTTATGACACATCCACAGGATATGTCATAAATGTCAGATAGATGCGGGTCCCACCTCTGGGACACGCACCTATCTCTAGAACGGGGCCCCCTAATCCCCGTTCTAGCTTTTTGTGCTCAGGCTGATTCCCGGTCACTTCCTGATTACATCGCAAGACATGGTCGGGAGTTACTGAAATAGTGTAAATCGTTAGCTATGCTGTTTCCGCATCTCCCATAGTAGTGAATGGCAGTTACTAAAATATCTGGTTGTGGATGTGAACGAGGATATGAACTGGTCAGATCATCCAGATAAGATTCATAAACTAAAATGCCAAGTATTTAGTAAGAGTTTCAGGAAAAATATTTAGAAGGGATTTAAGATGAAGAAAATAATTTGTAAGGTAGATCCAATTTATTTATTGTTGAAAAAGTGATATGTACTGTTTATATACATAGTCTGCATATTTAATGAATACATAGTTATCACATCCATTATCAGATCTGCTACAACCATAGTTTGTCTATATCTGAACGGATCCCATGCTATTCCATTTAATTTAACTTTGTATCCCTCATCAAAAAGTCTCAACCGACCTGTAGACTTTTTACAATTGTACACTGTGCATATTGTGAATAATTTCTTTATAGGAACAGGTTCAATTAAATGTTATATAGTCAAACAAGAACTAAAAGAGTTTTGGTTTCAGACCTGTTTTCACCTGAAAATGTGGACTCATCTCCATCACACAAACCTTATTATGTTGCTACTTTAATTGGAAAGTGTAGCAGTGTTTGTAATGCGCATAGAAAGTAACCAGTCACAAATTCCACTAAGTAGCTTTTCAACACTTCAGCCCAGATGAGAGTTAAAACACAGAAGAATTGTGCTTACACACATAATAGAATACTTCAGAAGATTACAGGTTCTTTTTTTGACCCCTTTACCATTCTTTATTTCAATGACCAATATGACTTACATTAAGGATACCGTCATTTTTCCAATACCTATTATTGTACAACTTGTTATTTTGTTGCCTTACAATGGTCCTTGGTTTATGCCAGAATAGCAACTATTTACCTTGATAGATTTTTTGTTTCAACAATGTAGAGGAAATGGAACTATGTGTGATATATGATTTAGGATGGCCAAAAATGTGTAGATTTTAGATGAAGGTTTTAACTTTCCTAAATTCAGTGATATACTTTAATTTATTCACAGATGTATCAGTATTCAATAAAATGATAAAGAACAACCACAAAGCAAAACACTAACAGCTACCATAAAGCTTGTTCCACATGACAAAAGCTTTTTTTTTCAACTAGTCAAGAATAGACATTTCTGGATCATAGTTTATGACAAATTCAAAAGTATTATTTACGATATATGTAGGTTTGGGAACATATAGGAAAATGTACCTTCTTCGGATGATAGGTTGAGATCACCCATCTTCCTTTTTTCTCCCTCCTTACCTTCTTAAGTGACATACAGTACTGTGCAAAAGTTTTAGGCAGTTGTGGAAAAATGCTGCAAAGTAAGAATGCTTTCCAAAATAGAAGTGTTAATAGTTTTTTTTTTTATCAGTTAACAAAATGTAAAGCAAATGAACAGAGGATAAATTGAAATAAAATTAATATTTAGTGTGACCACCCTTTGCCTTCAAAACAGCACTAATTATTCAAAATAAACTTGCACACAGTTTTTGAAGGAACTCGGCAGGGAGGTTGCTCCAATCGTCTTGGAGAACTAACCACAGACCTTCTTTGGATGTAGGCTTCCTCAAATCCTTTTGTCTCTTCGTGTAATTCCAGACAGACTCGATGATGTTGAGATCAGGGCTCTGTGTGGGCCATATCATCACTTCTAGGGCTCCTCGTTCTTCTTTATGCTGAAGATAGTTCTTAATGTTTGGGGTCCTTGTACTGCTACAGAATAAGAAATCAAACGCCTCACTGAATACGTTTCTGACTGAATTTCTCAGCATTGAGGACACCATTAATCCTGACCAAATCCCCAACTCCATTTGCTGAAATGCAGCCGCAAATTTGCAAGGAACCTCCACCATGCTTCACTGTTACCTACAGACATTCATTATTGTACCGCTCTCCAGTTCTTCGGTGAACAAACTGCCTCCTGTTGCAGCCTAATATTTCACATTTTGACTTATCAGTTCAGAGCACCTGCAGTCATTTTTCTGCACCCCAGTTTCTATGTTTTCGTGCATAGTTACGATGCTTGGCCTTGTTTCCACGTCGAAGGTATGGCTTTTTGGCCACAATTCTTCCATGAAAACCACTTCTGGCAGACTTCTCCCCACAGTAGATGGGTGTGCCTATGTCCCACTGGTTTCTGCCAGTTCTGATCTGATGGCACTGCTGGACACCTTACGATTTAAAAGGAAAATAAGCATGACGTGTCTTTGATTTGTTGCTCTAAGTTTCCTTGGCCGACCACTTTGTCTATGTGCCCTCAACGTTGCCCGTTTCTCTGTGCTTCTCCAAAAGAGCTTGAATAGCACATCTTGAAACCCCAGTCTGCTTTGAAATCTTTGCCTGGGAGAGACCTTACTGATGCAGTATAACTACCTTGTGTCTTGTTGTTGTGCTCAGTCTTGCCATGGTGGACCTGTGACAGGAAACTGTCTTCCTTAACCTCACCTTTGTAGCAGAGTTTGGCTGTTCTTCATCCAATTTTAAGCTTCCTACACAGCTGTTTCTTTTACAGTTAATGACTGTGTTTCAACCTACATATGAAAATGATGATCATTATCACCTGTTTGGCATAATTGGTTAATCGTACACCTGACAATAATCCTGCAAAATCAATGGCTTTGTGAAAGTGTACCTATAAGAATTTATGCTGTTTTGAAAGCAAAGGGTGGTCACACCAAATATTGATTTGATTTAGATTTCTCTTCTGTTCATTCACTTTGTATTTTGTTAATTGATAAAAAAAAAAATCGATAAACACCTACATTTTTTGAAGCATTTTTGCTTTGCAGCAATTTTTCACAACTATCTAAAGGCTGGTTCACATCAGCGTTGGCTTTCCGTTGAGGGGTTCCGTCAGAGGTTTCCGTCGGGTAAACGCCTCAACGGAAAGTCACACTGACAGGAAGCCTCGGAGGTGTGCTTTGGGTCATTGTCCTGTTGTAGGTTTAATGTACCATTAGAACCAGGGCCGCCATCAGGAATTTCAGGGCCCCCTACAGCTAAATTTTCTGGGCCCCCCTACCGTGGCACCGCCTGTTAACGGTACTCCGTCCAGCACAATATCATGGTACCCAGGGCCGCCATCAGGGGGGGTATTATGGGTACTGATGTGAGAGGCTCGGCCAAACCTAATTGAAAGGGGGGCCCGGCAACTGCCGCGACTTGCCTTTGGTAGAAAAAAAAAACAGGCCCCTGCAATGGGGCTTGTTTTTTTCACCAAAAGAATGTCGTGAGCTGCGGGCCCCCCTTTCAATTAGGTTTGGCCGGGCCTCTCACATCAGTACCCATAATACCCCCCCTGATGGCGGCCCTGGGTAGCATCGGGGTCGTCATGGGGGCCGTCAAACACTGCCGCCCGTGCGACCGATCGCGCGCACCCGCAAACTCCCGCGCATGCGCACCCGCGAACTGCGCATCGAATTTTGAGGCAGATTTTGACCTGCCCACACTATCTTGCCGCGTTTTTTGCCCGCGGCGATTGAGGACAGCAGACAAAAAACGCAGGGAAAAATGCATTTTCTGCCTCCCATTGATTTCGATGGCAGGTCAGAGGCAGAACCGCGGCAAGAAAGGACGTGCTGCTTTTTCTTTTTTCCGCGACTGGCTCCCATTGATTTCAGATTAAATCAATGGGAGGCGGTTTTGGAAGTTTTTTGGTGCTGATTCTGACGCAGCGTCCGAGTCAATATCAAGGGCCAAAAACTCTGTGAACTGGGCCTTATTGTTAGGGCTTATTCAGACGAACGTGTAATACATCCGTGCACCGTGCGTGATTTTCACGCGCCTGGCACGGACATATGTTACTCTATGGGGCCGTGCAGACTGTCAGTGATTTTCATGCAGCGTGTGTCCGTGTGTCCGCTGCGTAAAACTCACGACATGTCCGATATTTGTGCATTGTTCACGCATCACGCACCCATTGAAGTCAATGGGTGCGTGAAAATCACGCCCAGCACTTCCGCAGCCGTATAAACTATGAATGAAAACAGAAAAGCACCGCGTGCTACAAACATACAAACAGAGTGTCATAATGATGGCGGCTGCACGAAAATCACTCAGCCACGTATCATACGCTGCTGACACACGGAGCTGTTATGGACCTTTTGCATGCGCAAAACGCCACGCAAAAAGCACACGCTCGTGTAAATCCGGCCTTAGGGTAGGAACACACTAGGCATGAACACTGCGGATTTTATGCAACACATTTTATTGTGGAAAATCCGCAGCGTATCACAGTCGCAGCAGAGTGAAACTCACTGACAGTCGGCACGGCCCCATAGAGTAACATAGGTCCGTGCGAGGCGCGTGAAAATCACGCACGTTGCACGGACGTATTACACGTTCGTCTGAATAAGCCTTAACAATAAGGCCCAGTTCACAGAGTTTTTGGGCCTTGATATTGACTCGGACGCTGCGTCAGAATCAGCACCAAAAAACTTCCAAAACCGCCTCCCATTGATTTAATCTGAAATCAATGGGAGCCAGTCGCGGAAAAAAGAAAAAGCAGCACGTCCTTTCTTGCCGCGGTTCCGCCTCTGACCTGCCATCGAAATCAATGGGAGGCAGAAAATGCATTTTTCGTTGCGTTTTTTGTCTGCTGTCCTCAATCGCAGCGGGCAAAAAACGCAACAAAAAACGCGGCAAGATAGTGTGGGCAGGTCAAAATCTGCCTCAAAATTCTTTAAGGAATTTTGAGGCAGATTTTTTCGGCCTGCAAAATACTCTGTGTGAACAGGGCCATACATAAACAGCACTTTGAGACACTTTACTCAGAAGAGCTGCTCCCACTCCAGTCCTCTTCAGGCGATGTCTTCGGTCCAGATGTCGTCCTTGACCTCCAGGCTCCAGAAAATGGCGGGGATCGTAGAACTCCTGCCGCCGCGCAACAACTAGACTCCTCCCCCTCTCCTTACGCAGCTACGCTCTGGAGAAGGAGGACGAGGCGGAGTCGGACGAGGAGGACGACGAGGAGGCGGAGTCGGACGAGGAGGCGGAGGACGAGGAGGCGGAGTCGGGCCAGCAGGTAAGTAAACTGTGCGCCGCTGTCCCTGTGTGGCTGTCCTTCCCCGTAGATCGGACTTGTGTTGCGGGCGCACCGCCTCCCTCTCAGTGGTCGTTCGCGCGTGGGCGCGGTCATGCGCGCGCGGGTGCGAGCTTGCGGTCGTTCACGCGCGCGCGCAAGCGGTGTTTCGCGGCGGTGATGAGAGGGGGGCCCGCAGCTCACGGCGGTGTTTGACGAGAGGGGGGCCCGTAGCTCACGACATTGTTTTGGTGAAAAGAACAGGCCCCATTGCAGGGGCCTGTTTTTTTCTACCAAAGGCAAGTCGCGGCAGTTGCCGGGCCCCCCTTTCAATTAAGTTTGGCCGTGCCCCCTACACTAGTACCCCTAATACCCCCCTGATTGCGGCCCTGTGTAGCGCGAATCACGCGCGTAACCCGGAAGTGCTTCCGTGTGCCGTGCACGATTTGCACGCACCCAATGACTTCAATGGGTGTGTGCTGCGTGAAACACGGGCAAGTATATGACATGTCGTGAGTTTTACACAGCGCACACACGCTGCGTGAAATTCACTGACAGTCTGAGCGGCCCCATTCACTAACATAAGTCCGTGTGACGTAATAAATATCACGGACGTATAACCCGTTCGTGTGAATAAGGCCTTATATTGTCATTTGTAGTGAATTTTCAGTGCACAATCCGCACCAAAAATAGGAGGCAAGTAAGTTGCTTATTCAGATGTCCATGTTCGGTCTGTGATATAAGGACCGTGTATCGGCCATATTTCCCGGACCGACCACAGTTCAGGGAGCCGGGTTTCTAGCATCACAGTTATCTATGATCATAGTCCCTCCCTTCCCGTGGGAATACTGTCCCCGGTCCCGTACTGAAAGCATCATTACAGTATGGGACAGTATTCCCGCAGAGAGGCAGGGACTCCCAGCAACACTGATAACTATGATGCTAGGAGTCCGGCACCATGAATTGTGGTCAGCCTGTGAGATACGGCCGATACACGCTCCGTATGTCACGGACCGAACGCGGCCGTCTGAATAAGACCTTAGTCTAGTTACACAGTGAAATCCCATTTTTTTGCCACAATTTTTGCAAAAAAACGTGACTTGACCGCACTGTGAGAATATAGCCTAACAGCACTTTTCATGTTTTGTATCTTTTTTTTTAATGCAATTTTCGTAATTGCGGCACAAATCACGCGGTTTTGCCGCGATTTTTATATAATCGCGGCAAAACTGCGCCATTTTTGCCGCGATTACGAAAATCGCGCCAAAAAAGCGCTAGGAAAATGAAAAAATACCCCAAAACTTTTTAACCAACTTTATACAATCTACAAACGGGGTCAGGGGGATGGGAAGCAGGATGGATAGAGGAACATACTCACCAGCCTGCAGGTCCGGTCGGCAGTGTAGAGGAGCTGGGGGGCGGGATCTCCACACGCAGCTTCAGCACATGCTGCATCTTCCCCTCCAGTGAAGCTACAACAGGTATGCAGGGGCTGCCGCGAGTGTTGCTAGGGGAGTGTCGCTAGGGGGGTGTCGCTAGGGGGGTGCCGCGGGCGTTGCGAGGGGGGCCCGTGAGCGTTGCGAGGGGGGGCCCGTGAGCGTTGCGAGGGGGGGGGGCAACAGTCCGAGGGGGGGGGGGGCGACGGCAGCCCGGCGGGCCCCTTTTACTTCATCCATGTGGCCGGGCCCCTGACGGGAGTACCAGTAATACCCCCCTGATGGCGGCCCTGATTAGAACACTCAATGGCGGATTATAATATGGGCGGAACTGCACACACCGCAAAACTATGCAGCGCTGCTAGCTGGCGCGCTGTCCCGCTTCCAACTGAATCTGCGTCCACAGGACGCAGATTCAGTTGAGTTGAATGCTGGAGCATTCACTCTGCCGTGAGCGGTTCAGTGCAGGCAGGCGCGATGTAGTGACGTCATCGCGCCTGTCTGCTCGGAGTCACTCACAGCACAGTGCAGAGGAGGAGAAGCATCCCCCACCGTTGTCGGAACCTGGATAGGTAAGTAATTATGTTTTTTTTATTTATTAGGTACGTTCATATGGAGGCATTATACTGTGTCACAGCTATGGGGGCATTATACTGTGTTGCAGCTATGGAGGCATTATACTGTGTCGCAGCTATGGGGCATTATACTGTGTCGCAGCTATGGGGGCATTATACTGTGTTGCAGCTATGGAGGCATTATACTGTGTTGCAGCTATGGAGGCATTATACTGTGTTACTGCTATGGGGGCATTATACTGTGTTGCAGCTATGGGGGCATTATACTGTGTCGCAGCTATGGGGGCATTATACTGTGTTGCAGCTATGGAGGCATTATACTGTGTTGCAGCTATGGAGGCATTATACTGTGTTGCCGCTATGGAGGCATTATACTGTGTTGCAGTTATGGAGGCATTATACTGTGTTGCAGCTATGGAGGCATTATACTGTGTTGCAGCTATGGAGGCATTATACTGTGTCGCAGCTATGGGGACATTATACTGTGTTGCAGCTATGGAGGCATTATACTGTGTTGCAGCTATGGGGGCATTATACTGTGTTGCAGCTATGGAGGCATTATACTGTGTTGCAGCTATGGGGGCATTATACTGTGTTGCAGCTATGGGGACATTATACTGTGTTGTAGCTATGGGGGCATTATACTGTGTTGCAGCTATGTGGACATTATACTGTGTTGCAGCTATGGGGGCACACCAATATGGAATTATTTATCCAAGTAATTTATTTATTTATTTGTAGCCAGTGACAGTGCGTGAGACGTTTCGGTGGCAGCGCCTCACACAGCGGTTACCCGCCAATCTTACAGCGCCAGCCACGCAGGACCAGCATTGACTAAAGTGCCTGAGGAAGGTCAATGTTTTGACCGAAACGTCGCACGCACTGTCACTGGCTACAAATAAATAAATAAATTACTTGGATAAATAATTCCATATTGGTGTGCATAGTACTTCGTTTATTTACTGGATCGGGTTGGGCCCCTACTCGTGCACCCACACTATTACCCAGTGCTATCCGAACCTTGTAACTAAGCTATGGGGGCATTATACTGTGTCACAGCTATGGAGGCATTATACTATGTCGCAGCTATGGAGGCATTATACTGTGTCGCAGCTATGGGGACATTATACTGTGTCGCAACTATGGGGACATTATACTGTGTAGGGTCAGCTAAGGGGAAAATTATACTGTGGGGGCAGCTATGGGGGACATTATACTGAGCAATTACAAGAGCTGCAGGTCCAAGGGGGGAGACGCTGTGTAGCACTATATACAAGGGGGGATTGTTTTATAGCACTATATAGAGGGGAGCGCTGTGTATCACTATATCTAAGGGGGATTGCTGTGTAGCACTATATACAAGAGGGGGAGGGCTATGTGAAACTATTTACAGAGGGGGAGGACTGTGTAGCGCTATTTACAGGGGGCTGTGTGTGGTGCTATCTACAGTGTTTGACACAATTATATTCAGGGGCGCAGTCTATGGTGCTATAATATTTAGGGGCATAGTGTTTGTACTATTTTATTCAGGGGCGCAGTGTTTGGTGCTATTATATTTAGGGGCACAGTGTGTGGCACCATGATAATATTATCTTTGTTTATAGGTGTGGAAATGTTGGAAAAGTGAGGAGCCAAAGACATCTGAGTGGCAAATTCTGCAGAAATGGGTCATGGCCGGGAAAAGTCGTCATGAAGTCTGGACTGGATGGAGAAGAAAAGAGGAAACAATCTACCTGTGAGTCACTAGGTTTATAGACAATCTATCATCTCTACTGACATGTTTATTATAGGAAATCCTTGTATTTCACAAAGTCTTTGTGCAGTACAGGACTGATAGACAAATAAGTGTTACTATTCCCCTTGTCAGGAGAATGTGTCCCTACATGGTGCGATACTGTCAGCGATGGTTGGAGACTGTCAGTATGTGGGGACACAGCCTTTTGACAAGGTAACACCCATTTGTTAATGTCTGGACAAAAAGGAAGTGTTAACAATAGTTACAGGGCGGCGGTGGAGAAGGGGGACCCAAGTTTGGATAACAGCCCAGGGCCTATGGTCTACTTAATCCGCCACTGAGAACACTGTAGTGATGGTTGCTGGAAATGGGCCTCTATACACCTATGTAGATATTGCATTAAAAACCAGACGTTTGGAGCTAGAATAGTCATTTAGCACATTAACAATGTATAGAGTGTATTTCTGATTAGCTTAATGTTATCTTCATTGAAAAAAACTGTGCTTTTCTTTTAAAAATAAGGAAATTTCTAAGTGACCCTAAACTTTTGAACGGTAGTGTAAATATAAGAAACTCATCAATTATAATAAAAAAGCTTTTTTATTATACTCCATAAAGGAAGGGAAAGAAAACAAAGTAACTGTATCTGGCCGGCTTCCACTCTGCATCTATTGACATGGGGCCTCACGTATGAATACTAGTGCAGACAAGGACTGGAGGTGTTGCCCGTAGCAACCAATCTGATTTCAGCTTATAGCTTGCAAAGCAAATCTAAAAAATGCAAGCAGTGATCTGATTGGTTTCTTGTAACAACATCTTGTCTGCAATAGGATTCATACATGAGATCCACCTAGTTTAGGCACAAAACAGCTGTAAACTGAGTGATGTTACTTCATGTTGTTTCACTGCATTTATGGAATACAAAAAAAGCAGCTGTATATTCTAAAAACACTAGAAAAAGAGAAATAATAAAGACTTGCAGGTACACTTATTTAGGAAACTTCATAAGCGCCAATTGCCTAATTTTTACTTATTATTAGAACTTTTCTATACTATGGGTCAGGTGTCATCGACTATTGATGTATGTACCCTGATCTATAAATAATCACTCATCTATCACTTACTCTGAGCCATGAGTCGCGTGACAGGTATCATGGGTCATAAGTTATAAACCGTAATTCACTCATCATTTCTGCCTTCTTTAATTTGTTAAAAGGCTGTTTAGAGTTTGTACTAATGGAGGAATGGGAAGGCGGGGAGGAGCATTGCTTGGTTTAGGATCTCGTGAGGCTGAGGCCATGGGAGCTAGTTGGGAGAGGAGGGATTGGATGGTAGAAGGAAAGGGGCGGTTGCATGGTGGGGTTTGGGAAAAATAGCCTTTTTCTTTTTTCTCTCGCTCTTCTTAAATTATGAAAGTTCTTTCTTGGAACACTTTGGGATTGGGACACAGGTTGAAAAAAATGTGCTGTATTTAATCTAATCATAAATTATTTTCCTGCGGTAATATGTCTTAAGGAAACATATCTCACTAAATTCTTAGAAACAACAATCGAAAGACCATGGATGAGTAAAAGCTACCATTCAATATTTTCATCACTCTCTAGGGGTGTTTGACGTTTTATTCCTATAAAAAAATGAATGCCCAGATAATGGAGGTGCTTATCCATGAGGAGGGTCGATTTGTGGCTCTATACGGCAGATTTGAAGGTATTTTATCTGTCATTGTGGCAATATATAATCCCCCCTCCTCCTCGTTAAAAATTTTTGGGATGATTCTGCCTTTCTTGAATGATAAAGGGGATGGTCCCCTACTTATCATAGGGGACTTTAACCTTGTACCCGATGAGGATATGGAAAGATTTCATAGGAGAACCCTTGGCGTGGGTAATAAAATTACTTATTTTTCACAGTTTCTGAATGAAGTGGGTTGGTTTGATGGTTGGAGTCTAAGACATCGGCACACGGTACACGGCAATTCTCCTGCTGTTCTAAAGCATCAGATTCCCTCTCACGGATTCATCTAGCTCTTGTTAATGAATCTATGTTAAGAATAATTATAAAAAGGTGCACTTTGAGACACGTCTGATCACTCGCCGTTGCTGATAGAAATTTCTTTGGGTGTGTGAACACCATGTTCCATTAGAATTAGCCCCAATCTGATACTAGACACACTGGTGAACAAGGGCATGATCAGTCAGATTAACTCTTTCTTCCAGTTAAACAAAGGCTCTGAAACCGTTTACGTTGCCTGGGATACATTTAAGACATATTTTAGAGGCCTCATGGTCAAAATATCATCTGGTAAGAAAAGGAAGAATATACAAGCAGAATTAGCCCTTTAAATCTAAATTAGCAGAGGAAGAATATGTATATAGCGTCAGAGTTTAATATACAAAGATCGTGCAACCTACAGCTGCAATATGAGGGCCTTTATGCCAAGATGGCACCAAGGGACTCATTTGTAGTGGATAAAAAATTAATTACCTTGAAAAGGGGAGAGGAGGGAAATTGTTGGCATCTATAATTAAAAATCAACGAGAATCAACATCTTGCCCTGAAGGACAGGTCTGCTTTCTGTATTGGTCCTGATGAGGTGTTGGCAGAATTTGCAGGTTATTTTCAGGACCCATATTCATCAAAATCCGGTAGTACGAAGGTTCAGTTGTTATATCTGAACTTAATACCACTTCCTGTCCTCTCAGATGAGCAGAGGGTGGGTTTGGAGGCCCACTTACTTTGTAGGAGATAAGAGAAGTAATTAAAGATCTCCCAAAAATAGGGATCCGGGTCTTGACAAGATCCTGTATGTGGGATATATCTGTTATCAAGAAATGCTAACAGAACCCCTGCTACATGTGTATAACAACTCTCTTGAGCAGGGAAGACTCCCTCCTTCAATGGAAGAGTCAACTGTTTTTATAATATTGAAAAAAGAGAAGAATCCATCTTATTTGGATTCCTACCGACCAATATGCTTGTAATTTCCACAGTGGTGGGCCCGGATCAGACTGGGTTCCTTCCAGGAAAATAAATCCCCTGCGGAATTAGGAGGGCCTTTTCTAATTTCGAATATGGAAGAGAGAGGTTTCAGAAAGGGGGTTTGCCATCTTTAGATTTCATACAGTAGTGTAGGGCTTTTTATGGGGGGTGCTCCAAAGGTTTGAATTTGGAGATGTCTTCATCAAATGGATTAAGCTATTGTATGCCAACCCTATCGCTTGGATTGAGATGGGTGGCTTCGCTTCCTTCTTTTTCCCATTAGCACTGGGTTGCCACCTCTCTCCATTACTATTTATTCTTCTGATTGAGGCCCTGGCTCTAAAAATCAGAATTGACCCTTTAAATGAGAAACTTTTAATTGGGAGAACTGGAAGAGAGGATCTCACTATATTCAAATGACATGCTACTGTTTCTGATCGATGTTGAAGATGTGAAGCATGTTATCGGTGCATATGAGCAGCTCTGTTAATTTGCAGGAGTTAAAATTCTAAAAAGTCTAAGCTTCCGGCATTTGACCCCTGCTATGTAGCTAGGAGTGAGTACGGGATTGATTCGGTTTGCTCATTCCTATATCTGGGTATTAAAATGTCTAGATTATTGACAGATTATGTGTCGCTGAATATTGTTCCATTTAGACAGAAGATTAAAATCTGTAACATATTACTAATTCAGTATTCCTCATGTATAGCACTGGTCAAAATGATGTTTTTACCCCTGGTAATGCACACTTTTGGTAATGCTCCACTTTGGCTCTCTAAAGATATTTTAAAACTCTTGAATCTGTGGTGAACGATTTGATCTGGAGGGGTAAAAGAACCCGAATTAAGTATTCTAGATTATGCATCCCAATCCAGGAGCGTGCGTTTGCACTACCTGATTTTCATTCTTACTTCCTGGCAAGTCAGTTACAGCAGATGACCTCTTGGAATAGCCTGGCAGTCAATAAGTTGACTTTACAGGAGGAGGGGCAAGTCTATTTGGGATGTGTTTTCAAGCTCCTGGATTCAGGATTTTTTTTTAAAATCAGTATACTCCTCAAATCCCCTATTTAATAGATATACTAAAACTTGGGGAGAAACTAAGAACAGGTTGGCCTCCTGTTTTTCTTTTTTTTCTTTTTTACAAATCACGCCTATATGGAATAATATCCTTTTGCCTAAATTTTTGACAGTACAGGAGAGACAATTCTGGGTGAAACACAGTATTTTTAAAATCTCACATCTATTTGATAACGGGGATCTAAAGTCTTTTTTGACTGTCCAAAAATAATTTGGGGTACCAAGACATAGTTTTTCGTAGCACCATTAATTTTGCCATATAATGTACTGAGAAACGGGAAAAAAATTCTTTGTGGGGTGGAAAATGAAAAAAAACAGCGAATCCTCCATGGTTTTTTGCGCACCGTTTTTACGGAATTCACTGTGCAATTAAAACAACATGTTAACTTTATTCTGTGGGTCAATTCGATTACAGCGATACCAAATATATATAGTTTTTTTCTATATTTTACTACTAAAAGAAAATTTATTTTGTGTCGCCAAATTCAGAGAGCCATGACTTTTTTATTTTTCCGTTGATTAAGTGGTATGACCACTTTTATTTTTCCGTTGATTAAGTGGTATGACTATTTTTTGCGGGATAATCTGTTGTTTTTTAATAATACCATTTTGGTGTACATGCGACGGTTTGATCACTTTTTATTTCATTTTGTGTGGGAGATAAGGTGACCAAAAAATAGACATTCTGGCGTTTACATTTT
Source organism: Rhinoderma darwinii (assembly GCF_050947455.1). NCBI lineage: Eukaryota > Metazoa > Chordata > Amphibia > Anura > Rhinodermatidae > Rhinoderma > Rhinoderma darwinii. Next base: position 106,188,793 of record NC_134690.1, on the reverse strand, counting down.
TTTACGGGGTTCACCGTGCGGGTTAAATAATGATATATTGTAATAGTTCAGACTTTTACGGACGCGGTGATACCAATTATGTTTATTTATTTAATTTTTTACTATGCTCTAGGGGGAAAATGGGAAAAGGTTTATTTTTTTTAACTTTTAATATTTTTATTAAAAAAACTTTATTTAACTCATTTTTACATTTTTTTATTAGTCCCCCTAGGGGACTTCAACCAGCGATCGTTAGATCGCTTGCATGATATACTGCAATGCTAATGTATTACAGTATATCGTGAGTCTGCTGGAGGCAGGGCTTAATAGGTGTACAAAGATGGCGGACCTGGGGGTCTTCATTAGGCCCCCAGGCAGCCATAGCAACCATCACCCCCCCCACGATTGCATTGCGGGGGCGCGATGAGCTGTTAGAGGGGGTCACCCCCCTCTTTCTAACGATTGAAATGCTGTGGTCGCTATTGACCGCAGCATTTAACGAGTTAAACGAGCGGGATCGCGCTCGAGCGCGATGCCGCTCATTACTGTGAAGTGTCGGCTGTAACATACAGCTGACACCGGCATCGAATGGAGCGAGTTCACTCCGTGAGCCCGCTCCATACTTCCCCTACCCGGCTATGACGTAACTGTATGAAAGATAGAAGTTCAGAATTAAACCTATCCTTATAGGTGATATTCTGTTAAATAAATCTCAGACCAAAGGAGTTATCTAACTCTGTTATAAACATTTTTGCACAACCTTAAAAAATAAATTAGAATTTACTAATATTGGTAAATGGGAAAATGATTTGGGCCAAATCTCTTTGCAACAATGTGATTTTGTATACAGAAATTTAGAGGTTACCACTTAATTTAGCACACCGCTTTCCACAATATATGGTGATTAATTGGGTGCACTATACTCCTAAGAAATTCGTTATAATGGGTTATAGAACTGTGGTTGAAAAAAAAAAACAAAGAAAAAAAAAGAGGAAAGGAAAAAGGAAAAAAAAAGGAAAGATCGAATAGCAAACTCAAATATAAAGGTGTAACTTGAAGAAAGACGTTTCAGACATCCATATAGGAAAAGGTTCTATACAGTTAGGGTCCTCTTACACGGCCCAAAATGGGCAATGTAAACGAGCGGCGATCAATGAGATGATCAGCGCTCGTTTGCTCTTCTCTCAGGGAGAAATACTTGTTTTTGTATGGGGACAAGTGATCATTACTACATTTGCTCATCCCGATAAATTTCCATCATGTCGGTGGCACATCTCCCTGTTTACACAGGGAGATGTGCTGCCGACAATGATAATATTTCATGCTGCATAATCGATAAAATCAGCCGATGAATTTGAGAAACAATGGGCTAGGTGGATTGATCAGTCTGGTTGCGCTTCATCGGAACTCCTGGCACTCCGCTCGTTTGTTCCAGTTTAACATCAATGCAGTTTTTCCGCAAGGGTAGAGGTGTTCTACAAGGGGAAAGAGGAGGCTTCTCTTCTGGGGTTGCTGATCTTTGGATCTGTTGGTATGTCTGGGGTATGCACGTGAGGGGCTGGAGGGAGGTGGGAAGCTGGATTATGGAGGAGAAGGAGGTATTATATCGAAGCCTTTGGCAAGAAGGACGGCTGAGGGGTTGCGGTGGGGGGGGGGGGGGGTTAGGGGAGGGGGGAGTTGGGGATAGGTTGATCTGTTTTGATGGTGATACATTTTTTTGGGTCTTTGTAGCTCTGATTCAAAAGCATTTAGTATTGTATGATGACCTGTAACAATGTTGTTGTTTATTTAATAAACTTGAACTGATTAAAAAAAATAATAATAATAATCAGCCGATGAACGAGAGTTTGCTTCTTCATTGGCTGATTGTTGCCCTGTTTACACAGGACAATGATCGGGAACAGGTGTTCATATGAACGCTCATTTGCTCGACAATTGGCCCGTGTAAAAGGGTCTTTAGAGTAGTCAAACTATGGAATGCCCTAGCTCAAGAGGTAGTAATGGCAGATAATATGTCAGCATTTAAAAAAGGCTAGATGTTTATTTACTGACAAATGGCATTAAGGGTTATATCTAATCTGAAATCACTGAAAAGGCCATACTTCATTTAATAATAATAATAATAATAATAATAATACTAAGCAGAATAGTAGGTGTGAGAGCGTCTGTTCATCAGTATTTTGCACCTGTGTAATCTCCCTCTATCTCCCTCATTGTGGTTTGTCTGCATCCTGTTGGGAATTGGTGCGTGTACCTGCCCTTGTAAGTAAGTATAGCCTTTTCAGTGATTTTAAATTATTATAGCTAATTTTTGTGATTTAGATCTAATCTGGCAATGAATGACGTGTAATTGATTGGAAAATGTTGGATTTGATGGACCTGTGTCTTTTTTCAACTCATGTAACAATGTAACAATGAAGCTTCTGGGCCCCAACCAAATAAATCTATAACAGGGCCCCCAACCTACCATTTACCAATTATAATACTGGTCAAGCTTCTGAATCCCAATGCGTACCATTTATAAAACTAGTATTATTTTATAGGGAAGAAGGGTCATTGTGCCCTACACAAGTGTCAGGGCCTGGGTGCTACCTCTGGACCCCTATAGTTACACCCTTGCTCAAAGGCCTTCAATGTATTTTAATTTCTCCCAGCAATCTGTTCCTCTATTTGGGGAGAAATGCTATTTAATGCTCATTCTGTGAGAGCAGTTACAATGGCAATAGAAATTGGAGCTTTATGAAATAACGCTTCTGATATTAATATTATTATTGTGATTGCCTAATTCTGTGACTTTCCATTATGGTTTGAACATGGAACGTTGTTCTGGCTCTGGTCGAATTAGCAGCTAAGTGCTGAAGGCATAGAGCGTCTTTGTTTGTGGAGAGTTTATCTGCCAGTTATGTGAGATATCTGGTAAATGTTGTAAAAACTAGAGTCCTGTTACAGAACAGAGCTTATTAATCGACTCTCAAAATCAGCCTTCATTTCAGAATGAGAGTTTTGAGGTGAGCAACCAAGTCAAACAATAGCAATTGTCGTGTACGCACTGTTAAAGCAATAAAATGTGGATTCCTTATGTAGGTCCAAATGTAACAGCTGGATTTAGCTTTATGAAGCATGGAAAATAGTTCCCATCTGGAAGTTGATGTTGAATAAAGTTGCAACAGTAAGACAGCATCTTATATGAAGCATTTATTCATTTCCAGCACAATCCCAGGCTGTTACTTGTATTTTACTGGTATTTCCTCTAGGGAATTGCAGTGAAATCTGAAGCATATCCCATCTCTCTGTAGTGTTTGGGCATTGTGTGAAAAATATTCATAAAATCACAAATGCAACAGACAATATTTTTTTGTTTGTGTTTTACATAACTACCAATATTTTTAAGTATGTTTTTTTTTTACTGTGAACATATGACTGAATGTAAAAATGTTGTTTTTTTTCCTGTCTATAGAAGTTATATGTATCTAGGGGCTTTGTTCTATTTATTGATTTTCTTATAAAAGTGAGATGGAACTTTTATATGGATAAAACTCTTTGGTAGAATCACCTAGAGTATTTCTTGATTCAGATTGTATGATGAACAAAAGCTAACATACTTGAATAGGATTACTGTTTTATAGAGGTTATACTTGATATACTTTGGAAACCCATTGAGTGACCTGAGGTTTATTAGATGCATTATCAAAACCCTATTACAACTTCTTTGAGGTCAAAAACGTTAAACAATTATGGAAATATAGATAATTTGAAATGATTCTATTAAACACAGCAGAAGTTACAACTGTTGACAAAGATAAGTGACAGAAGCTCCTTGGACTACTATGGAGAGGCAAAGAAATATGGAAGGCTTTGTTCTTTTAGCTAGCGCTTCAGTCACTATACAGGGTGGGCCATTTATATGGATACACCTAAATAAAATGGGAATGGTTGGTGATATTAACTTCCTGTTTGTGGCACATTAGTATATGGGAGGGGGGGAAACTTTTCAAGCTGGGTGTTGACCATGGCGGCCATTTTGAAGTTGGCCATTTTTTATCCAACTTTAGTTTTTTCAATGGGAAGAGGGTCATGTGACCTCAAACTTATCGAGAATTTCACAAGAAATCAATGGTGTGCTTGGTTTTAACGTTACTTTATTCTTTCATGAGTTATTTACAAGTTTCTGACCACTTATAAAATGTGTTCAAAGTGCTGCCCATTGTGTTGGATTGTCAATGCAACCCTCTTCTCCCACTCTTCACACACTGATAGCAACACCGCAGAAGAAATGCCTCCCGATCTGACCCCCTTAGACTTTTATCTTTGGGGTCATCTGAAGGCAATTGTCTATGCTGTGTAGATACGAGATGTGCAGCAACTGAAACTACGGATACTGGAAGCCTGTGCTAGCATTTCTTCTTGCGGTGTTGCTATCAGTGTGAACTAGTTTTCAGGGGAGTACAAGTCAAAACACTTTGATTGACATATTCATCAGGCCATGGATGTATCCATAGTGGGTGCAGAGGTAACAGCTGCACCCGGGCCCTAGTCTTGAGAGGACCCAAAGGCCCTTCTGCTACATAAGAAGACCCCTGTATTGTAAATGACACATGGTAGGCGGGGGGCCCTGTTACAGATTTTGTATTGGGGTTCAGGAGCTTTAAGTTACACCTCCGTCTCGACCACTGTCTTAGTTATTGCAACATTGGCTGCAAACTTCTTGCTATAACTTAGGTTAATATTATTGTTACAATTTTTTGTGAAATGGTCTTCATTATTTTCTAAGATACCAAAATTAATTTGATTCTAATAAATGCTTTTTCCTCTTTGTTTTAGATTTTTTTTAATATTTTTTTTTTTCCCAAATCTCATTAGTTGTATAAATCCTATTCATTTCTATGGGACATAGGCCTTATGAAAATTGCAAAGCAGTGTGCACGGAGACTTGTAAGGTGGCAAGTGTAGATCCCTGTGGTTCCATATTACGGAGCTGTAGGTTCTGTGTTTGATGCGGTATGGCACCTCCATGTGCAACTGTATTCTCTCCTCGAAGTATGACGGCACGCAATGGAACATATTGTAATTTGTTTTCTTAAGGATTAATATGAAAATAAATCTCTCTGTGCTGCCATATGAAATTTGAAGCACAAGGGGGTATAGTATGGGCCCATAGTTTTAAATGGGGACTGTGTTATAAGTCTCTGCAACACTGATCTTTAATACGGTCATGTGCCTAAGGCCTTAAGTTGATGTGATGTGTAGATATAATATACTGGTTAACCTGTATTCACTTTATTTGTTATTTTGAGAACATTAACATTATTCTCTTACAATAAATTAAACTTTTTTTTCTGTTGTGAAATAGCTTTCCGATTATTCTATTTTCATGCTATGTCAAACACTTTATCTATGGGTTGTAAAGATGTCATGACCTACTAAAACTAAAGCACCATATTTTACTCCTTGCTGCATAACATACAGTATGTATTGTTCAGGCCGTTAAGTTCTTCACTTTTTCCTCTACTGGGCCAATCTTCTTGTGTGTATGGGTCTACTGACGTGTAACTAGAAAAGCTTACACTTTTACTTAAAGGGGTTGTGTACATTTAAAAACGTACCAATATTGATTTTACGTAAAAATGAGTACACATTTAGGTTTCTAATATATACCTTGTATCGATTTTGGTCTCCTTACTAGTAAGGTAGTTTATTATTGTGCTTGCTTTGGGGTTGCCACACTTACATCTGGAGATTTCTGTTCATGAACTTCCTGCCATGTGATGCCCACTCATACTAACACGTTAAAAGTGATGTCTGGTTTAAAGGACGCATTTTCAAATAACCTATTAGTTTATAGAAGTGGTCCCTAATCCAGGTCTCTCAGTCAGAGTAAAAAAAAAACACTACAAAAAGCATTTGTCACTCTCTGGAGCACCTGGCATGTCCATAGATTCAATTTATATCTGTTGGATTTCAATAGGCACATTGTAATGCTTCATTTCCATTGTGGTGGCGCTGCAGGAAATTGAAGACTTGCTGCAAAGTTTCTCCACAGAATACAGCTAATCTCTGGGGGTCTCAGAGTTAAGAAACCATGTGATTATTTCGTTATTCATAAACCTTACTACCAAGAAGGGATTTATAGAAGTTGAGAACCCATTGGAGGTCACTTGATAGGTAGTTCATACCATTTGTTTTCTATTTAAAATCTATAGGGCTATATTTTTTAAAAGTACTAATCTCGTTTAAATCCAGTTTTAATCCCATAACCTCAAAAACCTACTATATATGTCATTATTTTTCACAGAACCAGATCTGCTTACATTTGCATATACTGTATGAATCATTGAGCTTTACATATGTCTGTTTAGGCTATAGTAGAATAGTTCTTGTGATTTTCTAATAGGATTATCAAGAAATCAGCATTCTTTATGAAGCTCGATGAATATTATATTATATAACAATCAGTGCTGTAATTAATTTCCATCATACAACTAGCCCGTGTAATGCGATCTTACAATTTTAACATTGTTCTTCAAGGGTTTGTCCAAGATTAGAAAAATACGTCTGTCGCCTTTCAGAACAGGCACCACACTTGTCCATGGGTTTTGTCTGGTATTGCAGCTTAGCTCCACTGAAATTATTGAGTCTGAGCTGCAATACCACACACAACCTGTGGACAGATGTTTTTTTAATCATGCTACATAGTTTGATTGTACTGTTGAAAAAGACACATGTTTATTCTTTCTTTTCCTGGACATCCCCTTTAAGGTACAGTTCTAACAATATTTTCTGCAAGCCTAAAGGTAAACGATAATCTATGTTATCTATACTGATGAGAGGTCTCTCATGTATGTTCTGCTGTTTATTTTTGTTGCCTCATGGTGTACAATGCCTGATTTATTTTTTCTTCTAGATATACGTTTTTCTTTGACAATACCATTTGTGTCCTTAGTTTACATATAAGCAGGTGCAGAAATATTCATGCACTGGTATAAAATCACCAGCTAGGAGCACGTGAACACAGCTGGATCACTCTTTTCCACCAGAAAATTATCATTCTTCTCTCCTCTCCATTTTCTCTACTTCACCGATTTCCAGTCAGGGCTAAGATCCACTCATAACACTCCAAGATATGCAAGTACTTTGTATATGTAAAATGGAAAGGTTTAAGTTATTAAAGTAAGTTAAAAAATAACCAGCCTTGAAGTGAAACTCTAGTTTGTCAATCCTTTGGTCTTCCAGTTACCATAATTTTGATGATTGGATTCTCACAAATTGATATATTCCTGTGGAAATGTATTTAAGACTGGGATGAATAAGGTAAGGTTTGTCATGAGACCTCTGAGAGCTCCGTCCCTGTTTTCATGTTGTAATGCTGGGCACATTATCCCAATCCACTTGAGAGTATTTGCAGTATACAGGCACTTACCAATAGAAATGAGCAAATTTTCAGAAAATGTGTTTCCGGGACCAAATAGATCTGGACCAAATAGATCTGGACCAAATAGTCACCGCTAATCACAAGGGCCTCAATTGCCATGAAGACTGATTTTTGACTCATGTTCTCTTGTAGAACTGTATCCAACCACTTTCAAGCTCTTTTTAACACAAAGCCAGCATTAGTAATGTCAATAAGCTATACTCCTCATCATTGGCTGTGCTAGAGGGAGGTACATTTTGAGAAGGCTGTCTGCAGGGCATTAACCCCTTTCCGACATTTGACGTATCCATATGCCAAAGTCTGGTAGGGGAAGTATGGAACGGGCTCACAGAGTGAACCCGCTCCAAATGATGCCGGTGTCGGCTGTTTGTTACAGCCGACACTTCAGAGTAACGAGCGGCATTGCGCTCGAGCGCGATCCCGCTCGTTTAACTCGTTAAATGCTGCGGTCAATACCAACCGCAGCATTTAAATTGTTAGAGAGAGGGGGTGACCCCTTCTAGCAGCTCATCGCGCCCCCCGCAACGCAATTGCGGGGTGGCGATTGTTGCTATGTCTGCCTGGGGGCCTAATGAAGGCCCCCAGGTCCGCTATCTTTGAAGCCTGTCAGAATAACGATATACTGCAGTACATTAGTATTGCAGTAATTCGTGCAATCGATCTAACGATCGCTGGTTGAAGTCCCCTAGGGGGACTAATAAAAAAAGGAAAAATGTGTTAAATAAAGTGTTTTTTTATGTAAAAATATAATAAAAAAATTAAAAGTTCAAAAAACCCCCCTTTTCCCATTTTTCCCTAGTGCATAGTAAAAAATAAATAAATAAACATAATTGGTATTGCCGCATTCGTAAAAGTCTGAACTATTACAATATATCATTATTTAACCCGCACGGTGAACGCCGTAAAAAAAACAAAATTGTAAACACCAGAATCTCTATTTTTTGGTCACCTCATCTCCTGCAAAATTTTTTATAAAAAGTGATAAAAACATTGCATTTACACCAAAATGGTATTATTAAAAACTACAGCTTATCCCGCAAAAAATAAGCCCTCATACCACTTAATCGACGGAAAAATAAAAAAGTTATGGCTCTCGGAATTTGGCGACACAAAATAAATTTTTCTTTTTTACACTTAGGTTTTTACTTGTAAAAGTAGTAAAATATAGAAAAAACTATATATATTTGATATTGCCGTAATCGTATTGACCCACAAAATAAAGTTAACATGTTGTTTTAATTACACAGTGAATTCCGTAAAAACTACGCGCAAAAACCAATGGAGGAATCACTGTTTTTTTCATTTTCTACCCCACAAATAATTTTTTCCCCATTTCCCAGTACATTATATGGCACAATAAATGGTGCTATAAAAACCTACAACTCGTCCCGCAAAAATCAAGCCCTCGTAAGACTATATAGACGGAAAAATAAAGAAGTTATGGCTTTTGGAATGTGAGGAGGAAAAAACAAAAATGAAAATCTGAAAAAAGGCTGCGGCGGGAAGGGGTTAATAGGAAACCCACCCAAGGTCATGTGATCATTTTTCCAATTTGTAAAATGCCAACTGGATTAAAGGCTAAGCAATACAAAGGAAAAAGGAAGCAGAACTCCTGGTAAAGTGACTACAGTGGTTTATTCACCAATGATGCAGACAAGCTACGTTTCAGCTCCTCCTTCCAGCCATTATCAAGCGGAAGGATTAAAGGCGATGCGCACCTTTGCAACAACATTTTACTATAATGTTCCAATGCATCTAAAATGAATAATGAAGCAACTATGCAGACCTGTAACAGGTGGGAGGGGGTTTAGGGTGGTTACTGCCCCGCAGTGGAAATTGCACAACAAGAACTTCAGACGACACAGGTATAAGATGCTGAGCAGAACTTTACTCCAACAGAGGCACAATCTTCACGGTAACAATATTTAGTACATAAGCTTGACGGTTTCACTAATAAATAGGCTCTATACTTGGCAGTTTCTGATTTAACTGGTAAGAACGGGACATCATGTTGTCTGATGGTTCAGTCTCAAGTTAAACTTGTGGTGCAAGGGATGTCTGTTCTCATATGAAGTGCTGAGCTAGCGATACGCCATTCAGCCTAGCAATACAAAGTCTTTTTGGTGGATCAGTCACTTGGTAGCTTGCACCCTACCTGGCAATCTCAACTGGCAGCTCTCGCCCTGCCCGGCTATCCAATCTAGCGGCTCACGCCCCGCTCGGCAAATCCAATCTAGCAGCTCTCGCCCTGCCCAACTATCCAACAGCGGCTCACACCCCACTCGGCAAATCCACCCACTTTGTGCTGACTTCTTTCTCCCCCTCCTACTTATTCCGCATGCATCACTCTTTCTGTCTCTTTCCTCCATCACTCACCAAATGTCACTATATAAAAAATATCATTGTTATTTTTTTTAGACAAGGCTCCTCCCATATTTTTTTTAAAGGGGCAGCACACCACAACTGACCTCTGATGCTAATGTACCTTCACAGAGTCCCGTCTGTACAAAATATATAGTCCTCTATGGAAACCTTTGGAATCTTTTCTATTAATACAAATACAGTTGCATTACATAACATTAGGTGCTTAACATATATACATAAGTGGGTTCGGGGCACACCCTACAGACCTATGCATCTTCATGGTAACCGTAAACAAACAAAGAAACAAACAAACAAACCCTGTATAGTCTGAACTTGCAGTCATACGTTCTTCCTTTTGTCCCCTACTTTACTATTTTATGTTACGTTTGGTAGTTTAGTAAGAATTAATTGATAAATAGAAGGTTGACTGCAGGATTGACTATACAGAGTTCGTTGTCGGTTTCCAGAGATATGCTTTGGTCTACATAGGGGCTGTAGAAAACAAATTTAGCACATTTTAAATTAAGACATTTGCATTTTTATTGCAGTAATTTTATCTCTCATTGTAAATGCATTTGGACAATAAAAAAATGAATTCCACCCAAATAATGAAAGAGTGAAAACCAAAATTGTTATATTTTTAATTACAGATATATTGACAATTGTCTAATCAGTTGTGGTGGCCATTTTGTGAGAACAGGAAGTATGATCATATTGGTTGTCACTTTTAATTCAATTTTTAGCAGCAGATGGTAAAATTGTCACTTTGTTATAGACCAAAAGATAATTATTTTCTAATTCAAAGGTGACAACTAGAGATGAGCGAACTTATCAAAAGTTCGGTTCGGCTAGTTCGCCGAATTTCACAAAAAAGTTCGGTTCGGACCGAACTAGTTCTGACCGAACCTGTCACTTACGTGCGCCGAGCATTCTACTGTCCGGGGTGCTGATAGAGTTAATGGGCTGCACTAACTCTTTCAGCAACCTTGACAGTACATGCTCGGCGCGCGGAAAATAAAATTTTAATAAATGTAATAAAAAAATAAAAATTATAAGTTCGTACTTACTTTCCTCCTGTCCGGCCTCCAGCGATGACGTTTCATCCCTTTCGCCGCTGCAGCCAATCACAGGCTGTAGTGGCGGTCACGCACGCCAGGATGACGCTTCATCCCACGTGACCGCCTCTGCAGCAATCACAGGCTGCAGCGGCGACATGGATGAAACGTCATCGCTGGAGGCCGGACAGGAGGAAAGTAAGTATGAACGTATTATTATTTTTTTTGGCATGTATGTATGTATGTATGTATGTTGGCATGTATGTATGTTGTCATGTATGTATATCTGTGCATGTATGTTGGCATGTATGTATATATGTGCATGTTTGTATGTATATTTGCATGTATATATTTGCATGTATGTATGTATGTTTGCATGTATGTATTTTTGCATGTATGTTGTCATGTATGTATGTATGTATGTATGTTGTCATGTATGTATGTATGTATGTATATATGTGCATGTGTGTATGTATATTTGTATGTATGTTTGCATGAATGTATGTATGTTTGCATGTATGCATGTATGTATGCATGTTTGTATGTATATTTGCATGTGTGTATATATATGTATGTTGTCATGTATGTATGTATGTATGTTGTCATGTATGTATATATGTGCATGTATGTTGGCATGTATGTATATATGTGCATGTGTGTATGTATGTATGTATATTTGCATGTATATATTTGCATGTATGTATGTTGTCATGTATGTATGTATGTATGTATATATGTGCATGTATGTTGGCATGTATGTATACATGTGCATGTTTGTATGTATATTTGCATGTATATATGTTTGCATGTGTGTATGTATGTTTGCATGTATGTATGTTGTCATGTATGTTTGTATGTATGTTGTCATGTATGTATGTATATATGTGCATGTATGTATGTTTGCATGTTTTTATTTTTGCATGTATGTTTGCATGTATGTTTATATATATGTGCATGTATGTAATTATGGTTGCATGTATTTATGTTTGCATGTATATTTGTGCATGCTTGTATATATGTATGTATGTATCTTTGCATGTTTGTTTGTATGTATGTTTTCATGTGTGTGTGTGTGTGTGTATGCATGTATGTATGATAGTTTGCATGTATATATGTGTGTATGTTTGCATGTATGTATATTTGCATGTATATATGTGCATGCTTGTATGTATGTTTGTATATATGTATTTATCGCCATGTATGATACTGTCTGCTGGCGCCCTGTATCTAAGTCAACTTCACGGCAGGCTTCTATACATGGTATAACAGTCAGTATCACACATTAAACTGAATCTAAGCCTACGACATGTTTTATTTAATTATTTTTTTTCACAGGTTTGGTGTTTGGACTACGTCGGTTTCGAGGACTACTGAGATGACGTGTTTTTTTTCTACAATAAAATGGTTAATGAGGGTTGTGTTGGGGGTGCTTTATTTCAATAAAATATTTTATCTATATCTTTGTCTTTTCTTTTCAAATTTTATTACTACCACTTTAGTAATGGCCGCTGTCTGAGTGACAAAATCCATTACTAAGGCGAGGCTTAGTGTTAGCCGGTGCAGAGGCTAACACTAACCACCATTATTACCCCGGTACCCACCACCACCAGGGGTGCCGGGAAGAGCCAGGTACGATCCAGTACCCGACCATCTGTTGTGATGGTCGGGCTCTGGGGCGGCCGCAGGCTGGTATTATGAGGCTGGGAAGGGCCAAAAACAGTGGACCTTCCCACCCTTGTAATGCTAGGCTGCTGCTGCTGTGTTGTATCTGGCTGGTTATAAAAGTGGGGGGGACCCCACGTAATTTTTTTAAAATATTTATTTACATTTTTTTTTTTTTAAAGACATGGGGTTCCACCCAATTTATCATAACCAGCCACATACAACACAGTGTTATTAGCCTGGGAATGGACAAAACCAGTGGCCCTTCCCACCAATGTAATGCCAGACTGCTGCGGCCTTGTATATGGCTGGTTATTAAAAATGTGGGGGACCCGTCTATTGCTAAATTTGTTAAATTCAAAAAAAAAAACGACGTGGGGGTCCCCCCCATTTTTATAACCAGCCCGATACAACACAGCAGCAGCAGCCTAGCATTACAAGGGTGGGAAGGTCCACTGATTTTGGCCCTTCCCAGCCTCATAATACCAGCCTGCGGCCGCCCCAGTACCCGACCGTCACAACAGATGGTCGGGTACTGGATCGTACCAAGCTCTTCCCGGCACCCCTGGTGGTGGTGGGTACCGGGGTAATAATGGGTGGTTAGTGCTAGCCTCTGCACTGGCTAACACTAAGTACCGCCTTAATAATGGACGCTGACTATCAGCCAACTGCCATTATCTAGGCACTAATAAAGTTTAAAAAAAACCACAAAGACAATTCTTTTTTATTGAAATAAGAAATCCCCAACAAAACCCTTGTTAACCATTTTATTAAAATTTGAAAAAACGTAGATCTACGCAGTAGTCCAACGAATCGAATATGTAGTCCAATCGGTACATCAAAATCTGCAACAACATAAAAAAACAGTTATCAATGTGAACAATAACAATACTTCTACTCACCTACACACATATATACACGCACACACAAACAAACAACCATACACAAACACACATATATACACAAACACAACAAGATATACAAACACACACACACACACACACACACACACACACACACACACACACACACACACATAAACAGACAAACACACACACACATATACACGAACTCACACATATACAAACAAAAACACACATATCCAAACACACACACACACAGTTATACACACACACATACACGAACACATATACACAAACACATATACAAACAAAAACACACATACCCAAACACACATATACACAAACACATATACACAAACACACCCATATATACACATATACACAAACACACACATATACAAAAACACACACAAACATCTACACACAAACATGTACACAAATACACCCATATATACACAAACATATACACAAACGCATATACACAAACACACCCATATATACACACACACACATATACACAAACACACATATAAAAACAAAAACAGACAAAGTCACATACCCAAACACACATATATACACAAACACACACATACACAAACACGGTTTCTTTTAAATGCTGCTGGGGAAACCGCTCGATCCACTATATAAGGCTGCGCTACAGTGCAGCATTTAAAAGAAACAGGATCCTGACCTGTCCATAGAGTTTAAGGCAGCACAGAGTATTTCAGGAGATGAGCATGCAGATTCAGTGCTGCTGTGAACTCTGCTCTTACCATTACGTAGCTCTCAGTCTGTTACCTCTCCTCCACTCCTGTCCTCCAGAACACCTTCACATGATTGGCAAGTCACCACGTAATGGTAAGAGCAGAGTTCACAGCAGCACAGAGTATTTCAGGAGATGAGCGTGCAGATCTTGTGCGGGGTGGTGACTTGCCAATCATGTGAAGGTGTTATTGAGGACAGGAGTGGAGGAGAGGTAACAGACTGAGCTACGTAATGGTAAGAGCAGAGTTCACAGCAGCACTGAATCTGCAAGCTCCTCTCCTGAAATACTCTGTGCTGCTGTGAACTCTGTTCTTACCATTACGTAGCTCAGTCTGTTACATCTCCTCCACTCCTGTCCTCTATAACACGTTCACATGATTGGCAAGTCACCACCACGTACAAGATCCGCATGCTCATCTCCTGAAATACTCTGTGCTGCTGTGAACTCTGCTCTTACCATTACGTGGTGACTTGCCAATCATGTGAAGGTGTTCTTGAGGACAGGAGTGGAGGAGAGGTAACAGACTGAGAGCTACGTAATGGTAAGAGCAGAGTTCACAGCAGCACTGAATCTGCACGCTCATCTCCTGAAATACTCTGTGCTGCCTTAAACTCTGTGGACAGGTCAGGATCCTGTTTCTTTTAAATGCTGCAGCGTAGCCTTATATAGTGGATCGAGCGGGTTCCCTAGCAGCATTTAAAATAAACAGGATCCTGACCTGTCCACAGAGTTTAAGGCAGCACAGAGTATTTCAGGAGATGAGCACGGGCAGCCGTTCGTTTTTCCGAGCCGTGCTCCCATTATGCACACGACCGTAAAAACACCCGTTATTGCGGGTCGGAATTACGACCCGCAATAACGGGCTCATAGACTTCTGTTACCCACGGGTACCTTTCCGTTTTCTCACGGGAAGGTGCCCGTGCCGTTAAAAAAATAGAACATGTTCTATTTTTCTATTTTACGGGCCGTGCTGCTATAATTATAATGACAGCACGGTTCGCAAAAGCGGCCGGCTGCCCGTGGCCGGCCGGCCGTGCTCGTAGTTACGAGTTGTAATTACGAGCACGGCCCGTAAAATAAAAAAATAGAACATGTTCTATCTTTTTAACGGCACGGGCACCTTCCCGTGAGAAAACGGGAAGGTACCCGTGGCTAACAGAAGTCTATGGGCCCGCTATTTCGGGTCGTAATTACGACCCGTGATAACGGGTGTTTTTATGGTCGTGTGCATGAGGCCCCGTAATGACGGGTGGCTACATGTGTGCACCCGTCATTACGGCAGCGTTGCTAGGCGACGTCAGTAAGGGTATGTGCACACACACTAATTACGTCCGGAACTGACGGACGTATTTCGGCCGCAAGTACCGGACCGAACACACTGCAGGGAGCCGGGCTCCTAGCATCATACTTATGTACGATGCTAGGAGTCCCTGCCACTCCGTGGAACTACTGTCCCGTGCTGAAAACATGATTACAGTACGGGACAGTTGTCCTGCAGAGAGGCAGGGACTCCTAGCATCGTACATAACTATGATGCTAGGAGCCCGGCTCCCTGCACTGTGTTCGGTCCGGTACTTGCGGCCGAAATACGTCCGTCAATTACGGACGTAATTAGTGTGTGTGCACATACCCTAAATAGTCACTGTTCAGGGTGCTGAAAGAGTTAACTGATCGGCAGTAACTGTTTCAGTATCCTGGACAGTGACTACCGATCACAGTACCTGTAAAAAAAAAGACGTTCATACTTACCGGGAACTCCCTGCTTCCTCCAGTCCGGTCTCCTGGCCGTTGCCTTGGTGACGCGTCCCTCTCGACATCCCTTGATGACGATGCAGCCCATGTGAGCGCTGCAGCCAATCACAGGCTGCCGCGGCCTCTGCAGCCAATCACAGGCTGCAGAGGCCTCTGCAGCCAATCACAGGCTGCCGCGTCAGAAAAGGTTGGACTGGAGGAAGAAGAGGGACTCGTCACCAAGACAACGACCGGGTACGTATGAAATGCTTTTTATTTTATTTTTAATCAGCAGCCTCTTTTCTCTATCAGTGATTGATAGAGACAAGTGGCTGCCGATTTGTATAATTTTTTGACCGGGTTCGGTCAAAACGGGTTCGGCCGAACCCGGTGAAGTTCGGATTCGCTGCGAACAGAACTTTTCCGGAAGTTCGGACCGAAACCGGGTTCGGATGTCCCGGTTCGCTCATCTCTAGTGACAACCAATATGGCTTCACTTCTTGTCACTAAAACTGTGACAGAAACATGTCATATATCCGTAAGGAAAGCAAACACAATTATCAAACTACACTTCTGATTTCCTATTATATGGTAATTTTTACATCTTGTGTGGAAATCCTCATTAAACAGGTTTTCCAGGAAAATATATGATTGGAAAACCAATAGGATAGCCACCCAATGTTTGATTGGTGGGGGTCCTATAATTCGTCTCCCATGGTCAGCAGAATGAAGAGGCCCTTTCATTCTACTGACTGATAGGGGTTCTAGCGGTTGAATCCCCAAGGATCACACATTGATAGCCTATCCTGAGCACGGGCTGTCAATGTTTTTCCAGAAAACATCTTTAATAATATTGCATTTGGAACAATTACAACAGGCAATGACACCTTTGCGCTGCAAGGTTGTCCCTCACAAAAACACATGAACCTCAATTCTAGCTGAAGCCTTATATTATATGCATTGTATCTTTATTGAATAATAAAATCATGATAAGCCGGACTTTGTCTACTCACTGATACTTTGCTGTTGCTTGATGTGACTGTACACAGGACTTTAGTTGTTTTGGAACATATAAAGAATCAGAAAAAATGATACCCCTTAGGGTATGTGCACACGATCTATTATTAGGCGTAATGGAGGCGTTTTACGCCTCGAATTACGCCTGAAAAGACGGCTCCAATATGTCGGCAAACATCTGCCCATTGCTTGCAATGGGTCTTACGATGTTCTGTTCAGACGAGGTGTCATTTTACGCGTCGCTGTCAAAAGACGGCACGTAAAATTACGCCCGCGTCAAAGAAGTGAGGGACACTTCTTGGAACTAAATTGGAGTCGTTTTTCATTTTTCATTTCATTGAAAAACACCTCCAATTACGTCCGTAATGGACGCCGCGAAAAATGTGTGCACTTGTAGAAACGTCTGAAATTCAGGAGCTGTTTTCGCCTGAAAACAGCTCCGTAATTTCAGACGTATTTTGCGTTGCCGTGTGAACATACCCTTAGGGCATGACCAGACGAGGCAGAATTGCTCTGGAATTCCGCTGCGGACAGTCCGCTGCGGAAATCCGCAGCGTACACGTTTCTCCATTGCTTTCCACATCTTTTTAGTTAGGTCCGTTAACACGTTGCGGAAAACTCCGCTGCGGACCATATGCTGCGGTGTCAAATTTGGTGTCCGCAGCATACACTGGCTGTTGCAGACGTGTAGTGGACTTGTTGCGGACTCATTGCGGAATTTCTCCATTGACTTCAATGGAGAGTCAAAATTACGCAATGAAGTACGCAGATGCTATGTGTGTTGCGGAGCGTATTGGTTTTATGAACATGATATTTCTTCATTCTGGCTGGACCTATGTATTTCTAGGTCTACAGCCAGACTGAGGCCCCATGCACACTAACGTAAAAACGCCCATAATCACGGGCCGTTATTACGGCACGGGCAGGCCCATTGAAGTCAATGGGGCTCCCGTAATTACGGGTGACTACGTGTGTGCACCCGTAATTACGGTAGCGTTGCTAGGCGACGTCAGGAGATAGTCACTGTCACAGTCACCAATCACAGGCTGCAGCGGTCACATGGACTGCCGCGTCATCCAGGGAGGTCGGGCAGGATGTTGAAAGAGGGACGCGTTACCAAAACAACGGCCGGGTAAGTATGAATTTCTTTTACTAGGGAAAGGGCTGTCCCTTCTCTCTATCCTGCACTGATAGAGAGAAGGGAAGCCCTCTTCACCTCAATACGCAACGGCCAGTCCGCATCAATTTAATGACCATTTTAGGCAAAGCCGCAACAGAATCTGCAATGCAGATTATGTGCGGCATTGATGCGGACAGTGGCGGAAGAAATACGCCTCGTCTGGTCATGCCCTTACAATTGATATGGTACTGTGGATTTCTTACATGCTTTTATTCTGTAACTTTTCCATACATGAGTGTCATGATACCTTAGTGACAAAACACATGTACAATACAGACCTTTAAAAAACATTTTATAGATTTGTTCTGCTGTGTTCATTATTATTACATAGATCAGCACTTTATCAGTTGATAGACAAGTTCAAGCAGATGCTATGGTTAATGAATATCATCATTTGGGGAATTGAAAAGTGATATGTAGACAAAGAAAACTGTAGGGATTAATGATCCATTCTGTCCCTGAATCCCAGAGGGATTATCACTAGAAACAAAGACTGCTCAGTGCAAAATATCAGTTCTTGAAAAACAAAATGCCCAAAATAATTTAGAATAGTTCGGCAGTGTCACATGAAATTGAAAATTGCATCGAAAAACTTTTGAATAAATCTCTTGGCTTTAAGCAAACTGTATTTTCATATGCCAAATCAATATGCTGCCAAATCTATGATCTAGATAAAAATATCATTTAATTCTCATTTTTCTTTTGAAACCTGGAAGGTTGTGGCAGAAAACAAATGATTTATGAATTTTAATTACCATTAGCCAGAAAATCCTTAATAAATATTCCATAAATTATAAGATGTTGCAGTAACGCTGCTCATGATTGTTTCTGTCACTGAAAAAGAATTCTATATTTGTGTTTTAAACAAATTTTTCCTGGAGTTCTGACTATGAGTGAAGATGTGTACTATCAGGATAAACATATTTTTGTATACCCATCTATTGGTACCATGGTAAACCTACACTAGCTGGCATCAACCTTTGCTTCACAGAAGAAACGGAATACACTTGATGGTAATATTAAGATATCATATAATTATAAAGACTAGTGCACTTGAAAATTGTGTGGTTAGCTATAGCAAGAAGCAAAAAATTGCAGCTAGAATTTGAACCGATAGCCCAAATTTGGTATGGAACGGAAGAAAACATTTTAAAGGAGATGGGCAAGATGGGTGAATAAGATTTATAATAATACTGAGGTTGGATTTATTATGGGGCCTTTAGTCTCAATGGTAAAGTAGCGTAGCCCGTATATCCATGAGAGAGAGAGGAGGAAGAAAGGTTTGGAACAGCATTTGTGAAACTGTTTATACGTACTAATGATATGTGTTAATTTGTAAGGTATAAAAAAATGCAAAGAAAAAAAAATAGACCAAATTATGTTCAGGTCTTATATATCACCACATGGGATAGCAGCATGCTGTTGTGTTGCTATGTACTGAGCAGAATCGATATAAATATTTGATATACTAAAATTAATAAAGCAAAAATGAGAAAATCAAAGCAAACAACCGGAAAGTTACCATGATTCATACGCAATTTACTTTATATATTTCCTTGTTGGTGCCACTACTGAATAGAAATATCAGACCATGTCTATGGCTCTTGTGAGTGACCATTTTTTCCAGTTGTGAATGGAAATCCTCTTAAATATTTATGTGACTGATAAAGTTGAGGTGAGGTTTAGGTGAGTCAGGTGAGGTTTATGAAATATTAGACATTCTGATTTTCTTCTGTAGTTTGCTGCTTCCTTTTCTCTCTTCTCCTTTGCCCTGTCCCTGCTATCTTTTATAGTCTCTCTTTCCTTCTTTCTTCTTACTGTAAATTAGTTGTGTTTGACTAGAAACTTAAATGGGTATTCTGATCAAAGACATTTATGGTGGCTGAGGAAGAGGGTAGAAGAAGGAGAACCAGGCTGTGCATGTGTGCAGGCATTTCCATTAAAGCCTATGGAGTACTGGAACACATAGACTGTAATGGAAAGAGCAGTATGCAAGCTTGGCCTACTCTCTCCTTCTTCTCCTCCCTACCTTGGCCACACAGGCCACTTTGGATTGTTGGAAAGAGATCACAAGACCCTCCTTCTCCCAATGGATGATGTTCTTGAGGTATGTATCCCACCAATCAGGGATTTATGACGTATCCTACAGTTGCACCATAAACGTCTGTGATCAGAATATCCCTTGAACTGTCTGTGGCTCTTGAGTCACAATATTCATGATGGGATGGGCTAAAGCAAATTATTTTCATTTGAATGCTATTGTTTTCAATGATTTGGGATCAATGAGATTTATTGGGAGCAAAGGGATCCCTAGATGGGAACCTTCATATTAGTAAAGATCTCCAAGAATTACTTTTGGAAAGGTGTCCTTTTGAGTGAAGTGTCCATTTACGGTAAGAAACTCTCCTGCATGGTGGATAACTCATGTTACATAAATATTTTACCTATTTTGTTACTCTAAAAGACCAATGCTGTTGACGTTAAACAACCCTACCTCAGTGTGTATCTTTCTTGCAGAAAAAACAGGAATAGAGACATTGGAGGAAAGCAGGGGGATTAGGGTTGTTTTTTCATCTGTCAAGCATTAATGGGAAAAAATAGCCTCTAATGTCCAGTGTCCCTTAATGTCCACCATTCCTACTTTTTGCGACAAACAGAGAACAAGGGGATGCGGGTAGGGGGGGGGGCATGTCTGGGATGAAAAACATTGAGTGAACATAGCTTTGTGTAAAATAACTATTGGGTATTATTTATTATGTTTTCTTTCCATGTTTTTTATAAATGGGTTGAGGATATATTATATCTTTTGGCTATCCCATATCATCTTCTCCCCAGTGGTGATATGTTCAATTTGACTTGTACACATTTCCCATTCTATCGTTTTCACGATCTACCATCTCTTCTTTTCATCCTGATCCTGACATAATTTACCATTTCTCCTCCTCTCTTCCTTCCATAACCTTATTTTATAATCCTTTTTCCTAATCCCCTTTCCGATATCGCTGTCCCCTCCCCCCGTCATTTTGTCTGTTTGCCTCTTCTCCTAATAGAAGGAAAGACATCAGGCAGCATGCAGGGAAACACATCAGATGCTTCAAGCTTCAGTTATTTCTCTTTGTATTTCTCCAGCTGCTTCCAGTCTCTTTCTCTCTCTTGCTCGCCAGTGCAAGGACACTGGCTCTATCTGTGGCCAAACAGAGACACATAAAATGGTTAGTGTAGCAATTACATCCAAGTCTCTCTCCTAGTAACAATATCTAAGGGAACAAACGTCTCTTCATACTTGGTGATATCAGATACCTCGGTTGATATATTGTAAGGGCCCAGTCTTATTTAAAATTCTTACATATTTTCAGGTAAACCCCAAAACTGTATGTAGTAGTTAGTATTGCCATCTGTCAGTGCACTTTCCTTGGGATCAAGTCTAATGATGACATTAAGAAGGTATACTATTAACCATTCCCGCATGGGATTACTTTGTGCTCCACTTTCTGCAATTGTCCAAAGACATACTGGTCCCTTTATTACACTCTGACTAAATAGAATCCAGTGTGTACATGATTATGTTCTTGTGATTATCTGCTGGGGAATGGGCTAAAATGACAATGATAGTTAAAGGATCACTAAATGTACAGCGTAGAAGCTGCATTATACAAAGGCCTTCAACAAAGGCATAAATGAATAGATGCAATAAATATTAACCCCTTAACGATGAGCGATGGATATATCCATCACAAGCGTGTGTTGGTTCCTGCATCATGATGGATGTGTTTGTCACTCGGTTCTCGTGGGTACTACCAATGTACCCATGTGATCAGTGGCAGAAGTATGGCAGTTATACACAGCCTGGCTCCTGCCACAACCCCCGGAAATGGAGAGAACTCCAATGATTCAGTCAATAGTAGCGCCCATCAATGGGTGCTGTACTACTGAAGTACATGGACTGATTGACTATTTAGTAGCACTTCTCTATGGTACAGAACAGAGCTACATGTCCAGTACTGTTCTTAACCTGTACTGCCAAAAGTGATTTACCAGTTTCCAGCAGCTTTTTGTGACTTTTATATGTAAGAACTTGCTTTATGTTATCAGTTATACCTGCTAGTTTTTTTCTTAATCTCCATTTTGTACTATTGTAAATTGACAATTTGTGGGCTTCAGAACCTATTGCTAGTTTCCATAGAGTTATGGTCTCAAGTTACAATAGTTTTACGTTACAATGGTGGATCGAGAGCATATTAATATTGATACTTTGAGGCACAAATGTATGGGGAATTGATAAAATAAATCCCAAAGTGTCACTCAATGCTTCAGGTTAGTCAGTTTCTGTCTTGTGCCCTAGACGCTAATGCAGCCACCATGGCTGCTACTGCAGTAGTTCTGCCTGGTAGTTGGATGACTTCTGGACCTGACTTCTACTAATCTACATGTCTACTATTATATAGTTTTAGTCTTTTATTGTTCTCTAGAATTGCTTAATAATTTCAAGTACTAATACGACTTTTGTTTAACCTTCTTTTGGATCTATTATTACCAACAGCAGCAGTCACTGTTGGATATATGGCATTATTTGTATTATTCATTATTGCTGTAAGTTGCTAATTTTGACACAAGTAAGGTCTCCTTGAATAGGATAACTTTTAAAATCACCAACGAATAATGAGTGGTTTTAAAAGTTATACAGTGAGGATTTGATAGCCATTTCCATTAGTACGAACCTTGCTGCCAATAGGAAAGAAACTACTCTTAGCCAGACCGGGAGCATCACTGCAGTCCTGCCCCGGCCAAGCAGGAAAGTAGCACTAACTTTTGCTGATCATACTGCAGATAATCATCATTTTTAAGGCGCCTCTAAAGATCAACAATAAATGATAGTTTTAACATTTATCACTGATCTTTTTCTCCAATTGCAGTGGCCAATTATTATTACTATTGACTGGAAACAAATGAATTGTAACGATTATTGACCGTGTGAACAGGCCCAATGTTTCTTCAAAGCAGCAACTATGTATGACCACACTAGTCATACACCATAAAGTCAGCAAAACGTATGTAAAAAATAGTGTATTACTGTTTAGCTTATATAATATAATTATATGATTATATAATAATTATGCATGTTAGTCTGATTGTACATTGATAACTAATAGTATGTAACGTTTGTAGAACACCAAAATATTGTGCAAGAAAAAAACATAAATTAGAAGCCCATGTCAGATCTATACACTGCTAATGTTAAGGACCTATGAAATAGATATTGCATATATTAATGTTCCAAGTACTCAGCAGAGACAATGGGGGGACGTTATCAACGTTTCTGTGCCAGTTTTCTGCTGTAGAAATGTCACAAACTGCCCAAATGTCCCAAAAATTTAGACTTTTGGCTTGTTTCACCTGCTCTTGCCACTTTTCAAAAAAGTGGGCCAAGCCCAGCAAAAGGAGGCTTGCCCATCGCTGCCTGACGCATTTACTATAATTGATTAAATAAACTGTTGTAAATTATAGCGGAAATCAATGCCAGCTCCTGGCTAGCGGAGATTTTATTCAGTATCGCACAAATAGACACACACAGGTGCGTCAAATCTATTAAAAGGCGTGTGCATTTTAATAAATTTTTTTGCATCTAGCTCCTACTTATTTTTTTATTAATACTGGTGCAGTCTCAATACATCTTCCCCAATGTAGTTTTAGGGTTGATATGGCCTCAGAGTCTTATCAAACTGGTAATTGTGGAAAATATAAATGCTTAAGTTAACATAAAACCCATAAAAACATATAAAAAGCGAAGGCTATTGGTGTCAGCCTCAGAGTCCATCAGAATTAAAAGGCCTAATTGAATGAAGTATCTAAAATAAAATCACACATAACAGACAGTGTAATTCAGAACCTTTAATTAAAAAAAACATTTGTTTATTTAAAGCATATAATTTAAGTACATAGCACAGGTAGGCAGATATTAAAAAAAGTGAAATACTTTTAATAGTCATATTTTTCTTTTCAGGTTTTCAACATAGCTAAATGACATAATGACCAAGTACGGTAAGTAATTTCCAATGTAACATTTATACAAAGCAGCAAGTTTATAGTTACACTATACATCTAGGAAATTGCTTCCATTTTCATGTGGCGTTGATCAGAGCTGCTTTATATTTGGTGAAGTGTCATCTTTGTTCAATATGAATTTTAAACTTAAAGGAGTTGTGTAGAAAACCCATTTTCAGATATCCTATGAGGTCATTCTGAGTTAAAATGATGGGTGTCCCCCTATTCAGAAACCTCATCTATTTGTCAAAGCAGAGAACAGCTATAGAGAACTTTGCTCTCTTTGGAGAACCCAGCATGTTCTTACATTACATGGAAATGAACTGCGTTGTACATTATTTCTGTGTTTCTCCAGAAGGTTTTGTAGACAGGATTGAAATTGAGGACCCTGTAGACAGTGTAACTAGAACAGAAGGTGGAGTGGGACCAGATAGGGAAGATTGCATAAATATTGAGGCAATCCTTGCCGAAGATTTCAATAGGAGGAACACACAATATTTGTGCATGCTATGTTGTGTTTTTGTAATGCTATGACTTTATTGCAGGTGTAATGGCGATTGTATGGCCTGCTATCTAAATTGTTGGCCTGGCTGTCATTTTGGCTGTGTTGCCATGCTTGGAGGGTGATGCTAAAATGCTGCCAAACACTGTTAAGATGGAAGCTGGAGTGACCTGGGCTTGCATACTGAAAGCTGCTAAGGAAAGTTGTGGGCTGTGGAGAAAGCTGCTGAGGACAGCGGTGCTGGTCAATGGGCCTGTGGTAATGGTTCTGCAGTTAGCTAAGGGTTGTAGGCAGGAGTCTCCCCACTGTGTAGTGTCCATCTGTGTGAATAGTGTGGATGGGAGCAGGAGGAGACCCATGAACAGCAAGAGGCAGCCAACAATTTTGCGGCCTACTCGGCCTTATTGACAGAACAACCCCTGTACCAGGGAGGGGCTCAGTTGGCCCTATCTGTGACAACAACTAAGCAAGCCAGTCACCATCAAACTAGCCTGAGCCGAGTTCAATTTTGTGCCTCCTATATTGGGAAAATCTGAATTATTATGTGGCTGTGTACACAATTGGCGCCGGCCTGAATTTTTTTTTTAGTTCACAACTATCTCCTGTCTCCTAACCATCTATTCTGCAACATAACCTCCACTGGGTCCTATACCCCCCAGGGTCCCACCTTAGACTTTGTTCAGAAAGCTCATCTATTAGTCAAAACAGACAGCGGCTATAAAGAACTTTGCTCTTTTTGAGGAACCCAGCATGTTTATGCATGATATGGACATGAACTGTGCTTTGCTTCATTTCTCCTTCAGTGGATCTGCAGGGAAATTGAACACTTGCTGCCGGACTCCCCAGAGATTATAGCTGATACCCTTGGGTCAAAACAATAGGACACCAGTTTATGGTTGGGAGACCCTTCTAACAAAAGGCATTTTCCAAAGCAAACAACTGCTTTTAGTTTGATACAATCTAATTATTGAATTGTTAGCCAAAATGTTTTTCTGTGAATGTCTGATAATCCAGAACATTAAGCGTCTTCCAGTTCCCATTAATGTTGGATAAAAGGAAATTTACTGTACATACATAGCGTAGACATATCCATAACAAAGACGTACATTGAAGTCTATTATTAATAACGTATCCATCACAGAGCAAGTGAACTGACTTTGAAACGTTAAGTAAGCTATATGCATTTACCTATGTTTAAAGGTAAGTGTAGTCAGTTGAAAGTAAAGAGGCTTTGCATTTCAGAAGTAAAAAACAACAAAACCTCTGGCCCTAAGGCTACATGTTCAAATACAACCAGCCCTAAAGTGCAATATACCAGTCAACACTTCTTTTCAAATACCACCAGCATGACAATTAACCTCACTTCAACCTTGAGGTCTCTGATTAGTGATGGCTTATTGTTTAGTTTCGATTAGCATAGCCTTGTGTTGCCCTATTCTTACTCAAATAGACTAATCAAATCAGTCACTGGGGAATTAAACGGAGAGTCCAACCTCTTTAGCAAGCCATTACCTTCAATATATCACTGAATGTCACAAAGTTAACTGATCACAATTAAAAAGGTGTTAAATGGGAAGTACTTGCAATTAACATTCATTTCTAAAATGCCATGACTCCCGGTTGGTAACTGTTTTTATTTTTGCTTTTGTGTTTGTAGCTTTATAATAAAACATCACAATTAGAACTAAAAACAAATCCATAAATACGCATTCATGAAAAGTGATGGAGAGTGGAATGTAATAGAAGGTATAAAACAATACACGGGCAAAAGCAAATAACCAGTCATCAAATCTAGTATGGCAAGATACAAATGTGCCAGATGATCTATGATATGGTTCAATGAACTTAAATGCAAGGCTTTTCCCGTACCACCCAATTAGTTGTCATTACCTGTGATTCCACCTAATTTGAAATATTGTCTTCTGCTTCTTGTTTCCCTGGATAACTTAATTTACTATCTGTCAGCAGAAAGCAACAATATTAAGTACAATGGTAGTATTTTTCATTCATCTGAAATAGTTGTATAGTTATTAAAAGGGTTTTCCCAACATAAAATATGCCATCACTATCGGGGTGATAGGTATCTCACTACCTGGCGGCATGCCCTTTACGGTTTCTCCCCTCACAGCACGATACCATTCACTGGATGTGCAGGGAAATGCAACACAGCTTCATTCACTTGAAAGCTTTGTGGTGCAGTGGGTGGGTAGGAGTCATGCTGTATCAAGTTTCAGCCCTTCATTCTTTTGAACAACGCTGATCGGGGAGGTCTCCCAACGTACTTAAAAAGGGCACTTCCACACCCTTTATGAGGACCTGCGTCTGCATCCGGCAAAATTTCATGCCTTCTGTCGGATGTCTGTCGCAACTTTTGATCAGCTGCTGGAGGAGCTGCGTTACCTTCAGAAATACCAACATGAGATTCAGTATTTCTCCTGAGGAACGTCTCATCACCCTGAGGTAAGAATACATACTGTCAATGTAAATTCCCAGTGTTCTAGTGTAGAACTAATATAAAATTAGCAACCAGAAAGATAAGTTTATGTTATTAATTGTCATTATTTCATCTTCAGATTCCTTGCAACTGGGAATTCGTTTGCATCCCTTCATTTTGAATTCTTAGTGGGGACTTCGACCATTTCTGGAATTATCAGGTCCACCTCTGATCTAATCTGGCATCAACTGAAAGAGATCGTGCTGCCTCAACCCACAACAGAACAGTGGATGAGTATCGCTGTAATGGCAGGGGGGTAGGGAAACAGACAGTGAGCCATAATCTACCCACCACTCAGTCCCTGCCTACTTGCAACGACCCGCCCTAGGCGACGGGGTACAACTGGGCGACGGTCCCTACGCTCAGTAGGTGCACGACAGACAAACAGACAAGGGGACACAAGCAAAGGGAAATGGGGCAGTTGCCCACGGCAACACCGTGAGCAACAAGAGAGGTGAACGAGCCGAGTCAAACCAGGAATGTACGAGGTACCAAACGCAGAGCAGGAGAGTAGTCAGTAACCCGGGGTCAGTATGAAGCAAGGTCAAATAGCTAGGAGCTGCAGCAAGGCCAGGAAACCACACGAGAAGAATCACAAGCAAAGGAGGAACAGGAAAGGCAGGTATAAATAGACAGAGGGCGGGAGCTAGCTCCATCTGGCCAGGCTGCGATAGGTTCTCCCACTCCTAAGCCTGCCATCCTGAGTGGTGGAAGATGGAGTCAGTCTCAGAGACATAGAACCAGGTGCAGACTGATTACCCATGGGTGTATACACAGAAGTTGTGCCTGGCAGATCCTTTACAGTACCCCCCCTTTTATGAGGGGCCACCGGACCCTTTCTAAGTGGACCTCGTTTATTGGGGAAACGAAGGTGGAACTTCCTGACCAATACCCCAGCGTGAACATCCCGGGCGGGTACCCAAGTCCTCTCCTCAGGCCCGTATCCTCTCCAATGGACCAGGTACTGGAGGGAGCCTTGGACCATCTTGCTGTCCACAATCTTGGCCACCTCGAATTTCACCCCCTCAGGGGTGAGAACGGGAACAGGAGGTTTCCTCGAGGGAGCCCAGGACGGGGAGCAGCGTTTAAGGAGGGAGGCATGAAACACGTCGTGTATACGAAAAGATGGGGGCAACTCCAGTCGGAAGGAGACAGGATTGAGGACTTCAATAACCTTATACGGCCCTATAAACCGGGGAGCAAACTTCTTGGACGGGACCTTAAGGCGCAAGTTCTTAGACGATAACCACACCAGATCCCCGACTATAAACAAGGGGTTAGCAGAACGTCTTCTATCAGCCTGAGTTTTTTGTATACTCTGGGACGCCTCTAGGTTCTTCTGAACCTGGGCCCAGACTGTGCACAGTTCCCGATGAATGACCTCTACCTCGGGATTGTTGAAACTACCAGGTAAAACGGAGGAGAACCGTGGATTAAACCCAAAATTACAGACAAAGGGGGAGACCCCTGACGAGTTACTGACCCGGTTATTAAGGGAAAATTCGGCGAGGGGAATGAATGAGACCCAATCATATTGACAGTCAGAGATAAAACACCTTAAATATTGTTCTAGAGACTGATTAGTCCTCTCAGTTTGGCCATTAGTTTCAGGATGGAAGGCAGAGGAGAAGGACAGATCAATCTCCAACTTTTTACAGAAGGCTCTCCAAAACAATTAAACAAATTGTACCCCTCTGTCCAAAACAATATTGACAGGGACCCCATGGAGACCCAGGATGTGTTTGACAAACAAGGTAGCTAACGTCTTAGCATTGGGTAGTTTCTTGAGGGGCACAAAGTGGCACATCTTACTGAAGCGGTCTACTACCACCCACACCACCGACTTGCCTTGAGATGGAGGCAAATCGGTGATAAAATCCATGGAAATATGGGTCCAAGGTCTCTGGGGAATGGGCAAAGAACGTAGTAAGCACGCTGGTCGGGACCTGGGAGTCTTGGACCTGGCACAAACCTCACAAGCGGCGACGTAGGCCTTAACGTCTTTAGGCAACCCAGGCCACCAATAGTTTCTGGCAATGAGGTGTTTGGTACCCAGGATCCCTGGATGACCAGATAGTGCGGAGTCATGATTTTCCCTAAGTACCCTTAGCCGGAGTTGCAGGGGAACAAACAGCTTGTTCTCAGGAAGGTTTCCGGGAGCTGAACCTTGATCAGCCGCAATTTCAGAGACTAAATCAGAATCAATAGAAGAAACGACTATACCAGGAGGCAAAATACAAGCAGGATCTTCCTCCGAAGGAGGGCTGGCCATGAAGCTACGCGACAGTGCATCGGCCTTAATATTTTTAGACCCAGCCCTATAGGTAACCAAAAAGTTGAATCTGGTAAAAAATAGCGCCCATCGAGCTTGTCTCGGGTTTAGCCTCCGGGCAGATTCTAGGAAAACCAGATTCTTGTGGTCGGTAAGGACCGTTACCTGGTGCCTAGCCCCCTCTAGGAAGTGGCTCCACTCTTCAAATGCCCATTTAATGGCTAAGAGTTTGCGGTTGCCAATATCATAGTTACTCCCAGTGGGCGAAAACTTCCTGGAGAAGTAGGCACAGGGGCTGAGATGGGTGAGGGACCTGGTACCCTGGGACAAGACAGCCCCCACTCCCACCTCGGATGCGTCAACCTCCACGATAAATGACTCCATTTGGTTGGGCTGGACCAGCACCGGAGCCGAGATAAAGCACTTCTTAAGGACCTCAAAAGCCTGGACAGCCTCAGGAGGCCAGTGGAGGAGATCAGCACCTTTGCGAGTGAGGTCCGTAAGAGGCTTAGCGATGACCGAGAAGTTAGCAATAAATCTCCTGTAATAATTAGCAAACCCCAAGAAATGGCTCAATTTGGTTAGGCTGAATCAGCACTGGGGCAGAGATAAAGCACTTCTTAAGGATCTCAAAAGCCTGGACAGCCTCAGGAGGCCAGTGGAGGAGATCAGCACTTTTGCGAGTGAGGTCCGTAAGAGGCTTAGCGATGACCGAGAAGTTAGCAATAAATCTCCTGTAATAATTAGCGAACCCCAAGAAATGGCTCAATTTTGTTAGGCTGAATCAGCACTGGGGCAGAGATAAAGCACTTCTTAAGGATCTCAAAATCCTGGACCGCCTCCGGAGGCCAGTGGAGGAGATCAGCACCTTTGCGAGAAAGAAGTTAGCAATAAATCTCCTGTTATAATTAGCAAACCCCAGGAAGCACTGTAACGCCTTCAGGGAGGCAGGTTGGACCCATTCAGCCACAGCCTGAACCTTGGCAGGGTCCATGCGGAATTCATGAGGAGTGAGGATTTGACCCAAAAATGGTATCTTTTGCACCCCAAACACACATTTTTCGGTCTTAGCAAACAGTTTGTTTTCCCGAAGGACCTGGAACACCTTCCTGACATGCTCAATGTGGGAGGACAAGTCCTTGGAAAACACGAGTATGTCATCAAGGTACACTACAAGAAATACCCCCAGGTAATCCCTTAAAATCTCATTTATGAAATTCTGGAAGACCGCGGGGGCATTACACAACCCAAAGGGCATGACGAGGTATTCAAAATGACCTTCGGGCGTGTTAAACGCAGTCTTCCACTCATCCCCCTCTTTGATGCGGATAAGGTTATACGCCCCCCGTAGATCAAACTTAGAGAACCATTGGGCCCCCTGGACTTGATTAAAGAGATCAGGAATCAAAGGAAGGGGATACTGTTTCCTTACAGTGACCTTATTCAAGTTACGGTAGTCAATGCATGGCCTAAGACCACCATCCTTCTTCCCTACGAAGAAGAAGCCAGCACCTACCGGAGAAGTAGAGGGGCGAATGTAACCCTTAGCCAGGCATTCCTGGATATACTCTCTCATGGCTTCACGTTCGGGACAAGAAAGGTTAAATATCCTACCCTTAGGGAGCTTAGCTCCTGGTACCAAATCGATAGCGCAATCATATTCTCTATGAGGAGGTAACACTTCGGAGGCCTCCTTAGAGAAAACATCGGCGAAGTCCTGAACAAACTCAGGTAGCGTGTTCACCTCCTCAGGGGGAGAAATAGAATTAACAGAAAAACATGACGTCAAGCATTCATTACCCCATTTGGTAAGCTCCCCAGTATTCCAGTCAAACGTGGGATTATGCAACTGCAACCAGGGAAGGCCTAAAACCAAATCGGACGATAATCCCTGCATCAACAGTACAGAGCACTGCTCCAAATGCATGGAGCCAACAAGGAGTTCAAAAACAGGGGTATGCTGAGTAAAATAACCATTAGCAAGAGGAGTGGAGTCGATACCCACTACCGGGACAGGTTTAAGCAAATCAATCAAAGGCATAGCTAGAGACATAGCAAATTCCACAGACATGATATTAGCAGAAGACCCTGAATCCACGAAGGCACTGCCGGTAGCAGACCTACCACCAAAAGAGACCTGAAAGGGAAGCAAGATTTTATTACGTTTCATATTTACGGGAAATACCTGTGCGCCCAAGTGACCTCCCCGATGATCACTTAGGCGCGAAAGTTTTCTGGCTGCTTATTCTTACGCCTAGGACAGGTGTTCACTTGATGTTTGTCATCCCCACAATAGAAGCAGAGACCATTCTTCCTGCGGAACTCTCTACGTTGTCGGGGGGACACGGAGGCCCCGAGTTGCATAGGTACCTCTGAGTCTTCCGTGGAAGAGCGAAGCAACGGGACCTCGGGAGGCATCATGGGGGAGTCAGAGGGGAAAACACAAAACCGTTCAAGTTTTCGTTCCCTGAGACGTCGGTCAAGTCGTACCGCTAAAGCCATAACCTGGTCTAAGGAGTCAGAACAGGGATAGCTAACTAGCAGGTCTTTCAGGGCGTTCGACAGACCCAACCTAAACTGGCACCTTAAGGCAGGGTCATTCCACCGAGAAGCTATGCACCACTTCCTAAAGTCAGAGCAATACTCCTCCACAGGTCTCTTACCCTGACGTAAGGTCACCAGCTGACTCTCGGCAAAGGCAGTCCTGTCAGTCTCGTCATAAATGAGTCCGAGAGCAGAAAAGAAACGGTCAACGGAGGAAAGTTCAGGGGCGTCAGGAGCCAGGGAGAAGGCCCATTCTTGGAGGTGTGGGGCTTTAAGCGAAAGTAGAGCTTACAACTCTCCCGAAAGGAGAGAAAAGTCCTCCGGTCCCCTGAGAACCGGTCAGGCAACTTGAGGTGGGGTTCAAGAGGTGAGGTGAGGGGTACTACCATGGCAGCGTCAGGCTGGTTGACCCTCTGAGCCAGGGTCTGGACCTGTAGGGAGAGACCCTGCATTTGCTGAGCCAGGGTCTCAAGGGGGTCCATAATAGAGTGAGGGACCAGGGTAGCCTAGGTATATGGGCTTGTGATTATGTAATGGCAGGGGGGTAGGGAAACAGACAATGAGCCCTAATCTACCCACCACTCAGTCCCTGTCTACTTGCAATGACCCGCCCTAGGCGACGGGGTACAACTGGGCTACGGTCCCTACGCTCAGTAGGTGCACGACAGACAAACAGACAAGGGGACACAAGCAAAGGGAAATGGGGCAGTTGCCCACGGCAACACCGTGAGCAACAAGAGAGGTGAACGAGCCGAGTCAAACCAGGAATGTACGAGGTACCAAACGCAGAGCAGGAGAGTAGTCAGTAAGCCGGGGTCAGTATGAAGCATGGTCAAATAGCTAGGAGCTGCAGCAAGGCCAGGAAACCACACGAGAAGAATCACAAGCAAAGGAGGAACAGGAAAGGCAGGTAAAAATAGACAGAGGGCGAGAGCTAGCTCCGTCTGGCCAGGCTGCGATAGGCTCTCCCACTCCTAAGCCTGCCATCCTGAGTGGTGGAAGATGGAGTCAGTCTCAGAGACATAGAACCAGGTGCAGACTTATTACCCATGGGCGTATACACAGAAGTTGTGCCTGGTAGATCCTTTACAATCGCAGATGGATTCTTGAACAACGCACATTTCCCCAACTGCATTGGGGCGCTGGACGGAAAACATATCCGGGTAAGGAAGCCGCCACAATCAGTGTCCCGTTTCTACAATTACAAACAGTTTTTCTCTGTAGTACTGTTGGCCTTGGCTGACAGTCAATACCGGTTTGTAATTGTAGATATCGGTTCCTATGGAAGCACTGCTGATGCTGGCATCTTCAGGGCTTCCAGGATGGGTCAGCAGCTTCTAAGCAACCAGCTATGCCTCCCTCAACCCCGCCTACTGCCTGGATCTTCTGGACCCCCTGCACCATTTGTGATAGTGGCAGATGAGGCCTTTGGACTATCCACACGTTATGCGGCCCTATCCTAGGTGTGCATTGGACGACCGAAGGCGCATATTCAATTACAGGCTTACTAGGGCTCGTCGCTATGTGGAGTGCGCCTTCGGAATTTGTTCATGTCAACCATACAATTGGATGCAGACAATGTAAATTTAGTCATCAAAGCATGTGTCATCCTGCACAACTACACACGAATGTACGACGTAGCATCCGATGGTGAAGTGGAACACCTCATGCCCGCTGGATCATTGACTATTGACAATACAGAGCAAAGAAGACCTGGGATATCTGGCCTCCGCACCCGGGAATTCTTTGCAGATTATGTCCAGAGCCCTGAGGGCGCAGTTCCCTGGCAGCAGGACGCTATCCACTAGTGATGCCACGCGTGAAGTGTTCTTCATTATTGTTTTAGTTTATGTACATTGTTATTGAGTTTTATTTATGAATAGTTTAGTGTAGCGCCTCGCAAGACAATGAGGACCCTTGACACGGGTTGCGGGCTTTCATATTTTGGTAAAATATCATTATAAAATTTGTACAATGTCATTTAGAAACAATTCTCAACCTTTATAATAATTTTTTTTTACCTAAATATCAAATAATACCTCATTACTTTTCTATACATAGGTTTTGTTAATAAAATAATTTGAAATGGAAAATGTGAGATAGTGTTTATTCGTTGTTGAATACACAGAAAATAAAGTTCATCCTCCCAAAAACCAAGTTAAAACACAAAGCCAATATTAATCTTTTTCAAAGCAATACTTTATCAGAAAACCTTAAACAGACCATAAATAACAGTTCAAACCAGAGTCTGTAATAAAATACAAATAACCTTTTCTGCTTTACTTACAGATCAAATTACAAATGATACAAGTTGGGAGAGGATCGTGAAACAGAGAATGGACTTGCCTCAATCGGTCAGAGGGAGGTTGCACAGTAGGTTGCCAAGGAGGTGGATTGGCGTAAGGCTCGTGTGGATGTTAGTACCCACCACGATTATAAATTTGAGGTTCTGGAGCAAATCTGCCATTGCAAATACGGACGATGCACTGGAATAGGAGGAGGTGGTGATGAATAGCTCTGTGGAAATTGTGACTGAGGGGTAGTGTGGCCAAATAGCTGCCAGTGCTCCAATGATGAAATGCACACAATAAGATCATTGGGGGGGGGGGGGTTGCTGCTTCCAATATTATCATCAACGCGGATTGAGTTCTCAAGCGACACTCCAAAGGGATATGACGCAAAAAAGGAGCCATGGACCTAACAAATATGTTCACCCCATCCTCAGGCTGATGTCGAGACAAGTAATCTAAAAGCATTGTGTGCACCTAGCTCACTGTTGATGGCTCCACTCTTTTTTTTCTTTTGGGTGCATTTCTGGAGCGAGAGGTATCGTCTGAAGTGTTTGGGCTTTGTACACTTGGCCCAGGTGATGCCACAGGAATCTCGCAATCCTGTTGTTGTTCCAGTTCTAGACTTGTGGTATCTTCCCCATCTCTCCTCTCCACCATCTCTGTGCTGTCGTCTTCCTCCTGATCGCCCACTAGGTTGTCATCAGCGCTGATAATTAAAGAGAATTTATAAATTTTAATATTACTGTAATGTCGGGGTAGGGAGACAGACAGGTGAGCCCTAATCTACCTGCCACTCAGTCCCTGCCTATTTGCACGGCCCGTCCTAGGCGACGGCGTACAACTGGGTGACGGTCCCTATGCTCAATAAGTGCACGACAGACAAGGGTATATAGAAGCTAAGGGAAATGGGGCAGTTGCCCACGGCAATACCGTGAGCAACAAGAGTAGTGAACGAGCCGAGTCAAACCAGGAGTGTACGAGGTACCAAACGCAGAGCAGGAGCGTAGTCAGTAAAGCCAGGGTCAATTTGAAGCAGAGGTCAATAGAACTAGCAGGAACAGCAGAGCCAGGAAACCAGACAGAATCACAGGCAAAGGAAGAGCAGGAAATGAAGGTATAAATAGACCGAGGGCGGGAGCTAGCTCCATCTGGCCAGGCTGTGATAGGTTCTCCCACTCCTCAGCCTACCAGCCTGAGTGGTAGCAGATCGAGTTACTCTATCAGACCAAGGAGCAGATGCAGACTGATTAACTACGGGCGTCGACACAAAAGCTGAGTCTGGCAGATCCTTTAAAGTACCCCCCCTTTTATGAGGGGCCACTGGACCCTTCCTAGGTGGACCTGGCTTATTGGGGAACCGAAGATGGAACCTCCTGAGCAATACCCAAGCGTGAACATCCCGGGTGGGTACCCAAGTCCTCTCCTCAGGCCTGTATCCTCTCCAATGGACCAGGTACTGGAGGGAGCCTTGGACCATCCTGCTATCCTTAGGGAGCTTATCTCGGGTTTAGCCTCCGGGCAGATTCTAGGAAAACAAGATTCTTGTGGTCGGTAAGGACAGTTACTTGGTGCCTAGCCCCCTCCAAGAAGTGGCGCCACTCTACAAATGCCTATTTAATGGCTAAGAGTTCGCAGTTGCCCACGTCATAGTTACTCTCAGTGGGCGAGAACTTCCTGGAGAAGTAGGCACAGGGACGGAGATGGGTGAGGGACCTGGTACCCTGGGACAAGACAGCACCCACTCCCACCTCGGAGGCGTCAACCACCACAATGAATGGCTCAATTTGGTTAGGCTGAATCAGCACTGGGGCAGAGATAAAGCACTTCTTAAGGATCTCAAAATCCTGGACCGCCTCCGGAGGCCAGTGGAGGAGATCAGCACCTTTGCGAGAAAGAAGTTAGCAATAAATCTGCTGTTATAATTAGCAAACCCCAGGAAGCACTGTAACGCCTTCAGGGAGGCAGGTTGGACCCATTCAGCCACAGCCTGAACCTTGGCAGGGTCCATGCGGAATTCATTAGGAGTGAGGATTTGACCCAAAAATGGTATCCCCTGCACCCCAAACACACATTTTTCGGATTTAGCAAAGAGTTTGTTTTCCTGAAGGGCCTAGAGCACCTTCCTGACATGCTCAATGTGGGAGGACCAGTCCTTGGAAAACACAAGTATGTCATCAAGGTACACTACAAGGAATACCCCCAGGTAGTCTCTTAAAATATAATTTATGAAATTCTGGAAGACCGCGGGAGCATTACACAACCAAAAGGGCATGACAAAGCATTCGAAATGACCTTCGGGCGTGTTAAACGCAGTCTTCCACTCATCCCCTTCTCTGATTCGGATAAGGTTATAAGCCCCCCGAAGATCAAACTTAGAGAACCATTGGGCCCCCTGAACCTGATTGAAGAGATCAGGAATCAGAGGAAGGGGATATTGGTTCCTTACAGTGACCTTATTCAAGTTTCGGTAATCGATGCACGGCCTAAGACCACCATCCTTCTTCCCTACGAAGAAGAAGCCAGCACCTACCGGAGAAGTAGAGGGGCGAATATAACCCTTGGCCAGGCTTTCCTGGATATATTCTCTCATGGCCTCACGTTCGGGACAAGAGAGATTAAAAATCCTACCCTCAAAAGAGACCTGAAAGGGAAGCAAGATCTTATTAGGTTTCATATTTACGGGAAATACCTGTGCGCCCAAGCGATCTCCCCGATGGTCACTTAGGCGCGGAAGTTTTCCGGCTGCTTATTCTTACGCCTTGGACAGTTGTTCACTTGATGCTTGTCATCCCCATAGTAGAAGCAGAGACCATTCTTCCTGCGGAGCTCTCTACGTTGTTGGGGAGACACGGAGGCCCCGAGTTGCATTGGTTCATCCGAGATTCCCGTGGAAGAACGAAGCAACGGAGCCTTGGGATCCATCATGGGGGAGCCAGAGGAGAAGGCACAAAAACGTTCAAGTCGTCGTTCCCTGAGACGTCGGTCAAGACGTACCGCTAAAGCCATAACCGGATCTAGAGAGTCAGGAGAGGGATAGCTAACTAATAGGTTTTTCAGGGTCTTCGACAGACGCAATCTAAACTGGCACCTCAAGGCAGGGTCATTCCACCGAGAAGCCACGCACCACTTCCTAAAGTCAGAACAGTACTCTTCAACGGGTCTCTTACCCTGACGTAAGGTCACCAGCTGACTTTCGGCAAAGGCAGTCTTGTCAGTCTCGTCATAGATGAGCCCGAGAGCAGAAAAAAAAGGTAAACTGTAAAGGATTTGCCAGACACAGCTTCTGTGTCAACGCCCGTGGGCAATCAGTCTGCACCTGCTCCTATGTCTGTGAGACTGACTCCATCTTCCACCACTCAGGATGGCAGGCTTAGGAGTGGGAGAGCCTATCACAGCCTGGCCAGACGGAGCTAGTTCCCGCCCACTGTCTATTTATACCTGCCTTTCCTGTTCCTCCTTTGCCGGTTATTCTTCTATGCTTGTTTCCTGGCTTGCTGCTGCTGCTTGTACTTCTCATCCTCTGCTTGTTATTGACCTTGGCTTTCTGACCACTCTCCTGCTCAGCGTTTTGTACCTCGCTCTCTCCTGGTTTGACTCGGCTCGTTCACTACTCTTGTTGCTCACGGTGTCTCCGTGGGCAGCTGCCCCGTTTCCCCAGCTTCTGTGTACCCTTGTCTGTTTTGTCTGTCTTGCACTTACTGAGCATAGGGACCGTCGCCCAGTTGTACCCCGTCGCTTAGGACGGGTCGTTGCAAGTAGGCAGGGACTGAGTGGCGAGTAGATTAGGGCTCACCTGTCTGTCTCCCTACCCTGTCATTACATCAACAGAGGAAAGTTCAGGGGCGTCAGGAGCCAAGGAGAAGGCCCATTCTTGGGGACCGTCCTGGAGCCGTGACATAATTATACCCACTTGCTGGCTCACAGAACCTGAGGAGTGCGGTCTTAATCGGAAATAGAGTCCACAACTCTCCCGAAAGGAGAAGAAAGTCTTCCAGTCCCCTGAGAACTAGTCAGACAACTTGAGGTGGGGTTCAAGAAGTGAGGTGGAGGGCACTACCTGGTTAGCATCACGCTGGTTGCACCTCTGAGCCAGGGCTTGGACCTGTAGGGAGAGACCCTGCATTTGCTGAGCCAGAGTCTCAAGGGGGTCCATAGTTGTGTAGGAACCAGGGTAGAAAAGGTATATGGGCCTGTGATTATGTAATGTCGGGGTAGGGAGACAGACAGTTGAGCCCTAATCTACCCGCCACTCAGTCCCTGCCTACTTGCACGGCCCATCCTAGGCGGCGGCGTACAACTGGGCGACGATCCCTACGCTCAATAAGACAAATAGACAAGGGTACACAGAAGCTAAGGGAAATGGGGTTGTTGCGCACGGCAATACCGTGAGCAACAAGTGTAGTGAACGAGCCGAGTCAAACCAGGAGTGTACGAGGTACCAAACGCAGAGCTGGAGCGTAGTCAGTAAAGCCAGGGTCAATTTGAAGCAGAGGTCAATAGAACCAGCAGGAACAGCAGAGCCAGGAAACCAGACAGAATCACAGGCAAAGGAAGAGCAGGAAATGAAGGTATAAATAGACCGAGGGCGGGAGCTAGCTCCATCTGGCCAGGCTGTGATAGGTTCTCCCACTCCTCAGCCTACCAGCCTGAGTGGTAGCAGATGGAGTCAGTCTATCAGACCTAGGAGCAGATGCAGACTGATTAACCACGGGCGTCGACACAGAAGCTGTGTCTGGCAGATCCTTTACAATTACATTGACAATATTCTTTTGGCATTTGGATTAAAATTGGAAAATGTTTTGTCCAGGGGACCACTTAGACATTGGTGCAGGTGGAGTGAAACAAATATTTCTGACACTTATTACATATTTGTTGTGATATTGAATTTTTCCCCCTAACAGGGGAAACTTTGAAATGACAAAGTTAAAATATTTTAA
Organism: Rhinoderma darwinii; assembly: GCF_050947455.1. Classification (NCBI taxonomy): domain Eukaryota; kingdom Metazoa; phylum Chordata; class Amphibia; order Anura; family Rhinodermatidae; genus Rhinoderma; species Rhinoderma darwinii. Next base: position 106,149,665 of record NC_134690.1, on the reverse strand, counting down.
CTGATACTTACGCCCGAAGTTCAAAAACTGGCTTCAGAAAGGCTAACTGGCATGAGAACTGATATGGCCTTTTTTTGTTGGGAGCCGAACCACTCTTCCCTTTTGTGGTCATTTCATGCCGGTATTGGTCCCTCATGCTTTTCCACCTGACTTTGACATCATCAACTGTAATAACAAAAATATGTACTGTAAAGTCCAGAGAAAATAAAGTGTACATGTACTATACGTCCCACATGTATTTTCTTACTTTCAAATGTTTTCACATCTTTCTAGACAGTCCTATTACATTCCCTAATCTGACTCCTTTCCATGGCCCCCCTTTTAGATTAGCCATCAGAATTACATTGGCTCACACTGCTTCCCTGCATGTCCGTCATACACGGATACTGGCTGGTGACTGGCTCATGTAGGTAAAAAATAGCTGGACTATTGTACAGAACTAAGACTGTTTGTGTCTCCCTTATTTCCGCATAGATTGTAAACTCTTGCGAGCAGGGTCCTCACTCCTTTTGTTTGAATTTTAAATTGACTTTGTCACTATGTAATGTCTGATATTGTCTGTTTCATGTTCCCTGTAAATTGTAAAGTGCTTTGTAATATGTTGGTGCTATATAAATAAAGATTATTATTATTATTAATAATAAATGTTGTACTCCGTCCCTATCAGGGCCACATGCTAAACAAATACATTAATGACCACACCCTTTATCAACAGCGACACATGACAAACGTTGAAAAATGATACTGTGTCTATAGGGACAACATGGCTTGAACAATAAAAAAATTTCATTTTTGAAAAAACTATGGCACCTACATACATAGACTAGGCTTCTACTTACCAAAGTTGTTCCGTTCTGCACAATTCGCACTACTCCACTGGGTAAACATACTTTTACCAACGTCCTCGCCTGCCTTGCCTTTCTTGTGACGATCATTGTACACATCAGACCTGCTGTCCCACAACTCAGGCATCTTCTGTACCAAAATAATCAGTCTCTCCACGTCTACAGATCGAGGCATCATAAAGTTTGCTGGGCACAGGACTGAGCTGTTCCACCTTCTTTGTTCCTCCTCTGCTCACGCTGCAAACAAACACTTCCTGGTTTTTGTTATAAAGTCCCAATGTGCTTTGCAACTCTGCGTGAATAACGCGCTGGTCACGGATCATACAAGTGTTCAGTATGTTGTTTTTACGCACCCATAGACTTCAATGGACGAGTGCGATGCGTAAACACGCACCAATATAGGACATGCAGTGAGATTCAAGCGACGCACTCACGCTTCGTGAAAAATCATGCATGTGTGAATGGCCCCATTGAAAGTTATGGTTCTGTATGCTGTGCGTTGTTTCAACGCACTGCTCACGAACGAGATTCATGCTCGTCTGAATGGGGCCTAAACGTTTCATTGTAAATTGCCTTTGCATGTTCATTTTGATTAATCTCACAAGTAAACTATTCATTAGATTAATTATTTTTCTCACTGAATTTAGATAGGGAAAACAAGAGACCTATTGGGGTTCTGCGTAGATTTTCCACTTAAGCAAAATGAATGGGGGTCCAAATAACGAGAGGAGGCCAGAGTCACTGAGGAGATGGTAAGATATCAGACTACACATATAGCTTAGAACGAAGAAAGGTGGACCGTAAAGGAGGGTGGCATGACGAGTGCAGGCAGGTTATCGCTGAGGTGGTGGAGGTGGCAGAGAATTTTGCCTTCCTAGAGTGAAAGGTCTGGGGGAGTCTGCTGGGGCTGTGGGGATAGGCGGTTGGTACCACAAGGAGATGAGCGTTATTGTGCTCAAAGTCCCTAGTTGACCTATTAGGGGAGTTTAGAGTATTCCCTCAACAGGTGGTCGGGAGAGAAGCTACAGTGGGTCTGCTTGCCCTGGAGGCCTTAAACGTGGGCTGGTAATTTTAGTCAGGCGAAAGGTTGTGTAATGCTCGCTGTTCAAGCCGCCGTGTTCTTACCTCTCCATGGCGTGTTCTGGCTCCTGGTCGGCATCCCTCCATTATCCCACTCTGTAGGCAGCCTTCCATGCCACTGCTCTTCTCCTGGCTCTCCTGCTGCTGCCCCTAGTGCAACCCATTTTTCCTAAGTAAAAGATGGCACCTCCCACATTGCTCCATGCCTGAGCAATTAGGTTCCATAGTGAAGCTTACTAGTTGTATTCTCCTGAGACTTGTATTTGGGATATTTGTTACCGACCGTGCCTGAACTTAACCTCACCTGCCTGCCTCCTGTCCTGACCATTTGGCTATTTACGCTGACAACCATCTGCCGCCTACCCTGACCTCTGGCTTTGCTAACCTTGAGGGAACGTCTGCCGCCTGCCCTGACTTTTGATAATTCCGGACCCCGCATCTTTCCTGCTGTTATTGTAAATCGCCTATCCACGTCGCCTATTGCCAATGGAGACTACTTTGGGTATAGCAACCTGGGGATACTAAGTAGCCAAGTTCACATCTTCATACAAAGGTTAAAGGGTGAACACCTAGCTATCCCTTAGACTCCGCTCCCTAGTTTAGCCTCATGCCAAATCCATTGGCAACACATGCTCTGTGTTGTTTACATTGTTACTTCCGGGTATGTCAGCTGACAGCCGGGAGTCACATGGTTGAGCATCATGGATGTGCTGGGCCAGTGTGATTGGCTGTTTGATGTATGCTGCCGGAGCCAGGGGGCGGAGTATTCAGTTCATAGTGACTCAGAGTCCCAGAGTGAAGCATGCCGCTGACATCTATGCGTGCATGCTTCCGTGTTGTGCAGTAGAATACCTGCTGCTGAAGATATATCGCTGGCATCCTGGCCAGACTGACAGACCCCTGATGATAAGTATAGAAACGCGTAGGGTCGGGTGAAGTGAGGGAATTTTGCGTAGGGGGCAGTGGCATTGTTGTGCATCTGTACATTGGGAGAATCTGGTGCGGTTAACGCAGGCTCCTGTGTGAACGAGGGTCCAAACCACTGCTTTACCAATGTTATACGCTGATTCCATATTTTGATATCTCTGTTTACATACCCAGTCACAAAGGGTTCGCAAACGAACTAGGACTGGGAGTATTGTGTTTAATACGTTTTTAAATACATGGTTGGGCTTTTCACAGTGGTGATTGTACCCCTGTTTTTAGATAGCTATGAAATAAAAATTATACATTTTACTCATTTATCACTTCAGTGAATTTTCAAATGTTCATATTTGTGGGAGCACAATATATATCGTTAAAATTACAACACTGTGGGTTCACACCATTCTCTGTAGGCCTGTGATAATCACTACTTCTACGGGTCCCATGACTAGCTGGACTACTGCATAGTCATTGGAGAAGGTAGCGTTAGGTGACCCTTAAGAGCAGGGTCCCAGTGGATAGGCTATCTGGATACTGTAGTGGCTGAAAATGTGAATGAGGAGACCTGGGTGGGGTCTAGAGACCTCTTGGTAGAGGTGCCTGTTGGCGTTGTCAGCAAAATAATGGATGACGGTGTCCTGTAGTGGACTTGGCCTAAAAGGGTGGGAAGGGAGCAACTGGGTGGCAAGGGACTGGAAGTATAGGGCAGAAGGTGCAGAGAGGCAATTAGATGGTGCAAATAAGAGAAAAATTACATCTGATGGAAAGGCAGGAAAACTGATGAGAAGGTGGAGGGCTGTGTGAAGTAACTAAATTTTGGAGTGGCTTCGGGAGGACAGACAAAGACCTGTGGAAGGAAATAGTCTGTGAAAGCCGTTAATTTGTATGACTGTTTTATTAACATTTTAGAGTCCATACCACTTTATGTGTTGTAACCATAACACTTGTTGTGCCTCATAAAGAGGAAATAACCGTATGCTTGTGTGCCACTGTAATAACAGTTATGTGTTCAGTAAAGATACTGGTTCGGTCTCCGATTGTGTTTCTTTCAATGGGGAACCACTCGAGACACCCCATGTTACAGCTCGACTCACAGCTCTGATAACTGTATTGTAACTGTAGTCAGTTCTGCACCTGTGTGTCCATCACATAGCCAGGACAGATTTTTATCCATTGAAAGTAAACAATCAGGGTTTCTATCAAATCACTGCAAGCACAAATCTTAAATCGATAAAGAAAGCTTATTGGAAAACGGTCAAACCTTAATTGTACAATGAATTACCTTTATTTTCTAATACCATTGTACCGCTCAAATAATTTATTTCGGTTATAGAATAAAGCAAACTCTAGTGAATGTTCCAATGTGCCAGATTGACTGAGATGTGTGAAGGCAGGTGGTTGGCTTAGACAGAACATACAGTAAAGACTATACAGCACAGGCCTAAAATATACAGTCAATTTCCATGCAGCTCTAAAGTATGCAAACTTGAAAAACAGATTACTGCTATTAAGTGGCTGAGAGCACAAAGGATTTTCTGTATTTACATGTTAGCACAGATGTTGCACCACAGCCAAGAGCAATAATGATAGTATTTATAATCTGCGGATGTGTCAATAAGGAACTTGTCCATAGATCTTTTCTCCTAAGGATTTATTTTTTTTAAGAATTAGTCAGTGATGCTGGTTTTTAGATGTGTCATCCATGCTGTTAAAAGGGTTCATTTATAAAAAGAAGAAATACATTTAATTTTCAAGCAGCCTACAACAAATCTGAAAATTGTCAGGAACTCATCCATAGTTATCATTTAAAGAAAACTCTAGAGGAGCATAAAAAGTTATATTGGACAAACACATATATAAAAAAAAATGTGTCTGAACCTGATGATGTTGGTGGAATAAATCATTGATCTTGTATGTATGGGGGGCTCCCAATTCTCCACCGATTGCAGAGATTAAGAGAAATACAGGGATCAAGCAAGTTGGATTTCAAAATGCCCGATCCTATGTTCCCAGGTGAAAGAAGCTGCTGCCAGAGTTGTCTGGCACCATCTTACTCCCCACTTCTTCCCATTGAAATAGGCAATGCAGTGTGCATGTTTATGGTGGAGTAGGGAGAAATAGCTGGCAGCCAAGTATTATTTAAATCATGTGAATGGCAAGCTTTACTCTTGTAATGATTTTGAGATACACAATAAGGGAAGTTCAATATGCCAGACTAAAACCACAAAAGGTTGGCGTAAATTGCGTAAAATTTATTAAGAGCCGCATGCCAGTACATGCACTAGAAATGCTACGATCAGGCCTAGATTTGCGCTATAATTTACAGCTATTTCTGGCGTAAATCATAGGAAATCTGTCTGTCTGTGGGAGGCTATGGCTAAACCCCACCCTCTTTTCTTGACACTTTTGGGAAGTGGTGAGAGAAGCGTAGAACACAACAAAGTTGCAAATTATTGTGCAAATATTTAGTGCAGGGTGCTTCTTTTTAAAGCCACAAAAGTGGAGTAAAGCTGTTGATAGATTCCAATGTTTTCTTCGCTGTTCACATCGAAATCTGCATTTAGAATTATGCTGGAATCCTGCTAAAGTACATAATTGGAGGTTACACAGTTATTCAAAGCTAATTCACACGACAGTGGAAAAAAAATGGGCATTAAAAACTGATCAACTCTCCAAATGTCTCCAAATTTTCATCTATTATGAGTCCGTCTGTCTGTTTTTAATGGCCGTTTGTCATCCAATTGCCCTCAGTTTTTCATGGCCGTTACAAAAACTGATGGATTTAATTTGTCAGGGTTTATTTATTCAAACCCCCTGAAAACACGACAGTTCCCATGGAGATAGTGCCACAATGCCCCTGTAGATAGTGTCACAGTGACCACTGTAGATAGTGCCCACATAGATAATGCCAGTGCCACACCCCCTCTGTAGATAGCGCCACCCCCCTGTAGGTAGCGCGACAACCCCTGTGCATAACACCACACTTCCCCCGTGTAGATAGTGTCACACACACACCCCAACCTGTGGATAGCCACCCACATCCCACCCTGTGGACAGCTACACCCCTCCCCTTCCTGCCCTCTAGATAACACCATTGGTGTTGCCACTAGAAGGAAAATGCCCAGCCGACGTTTTGGCCAGGGATTCCGCTCCTGGAGAAGCCCGTGACATCACTGCCCATATATGGATAGAGAAGCCAGGGACCTCCTTCAGGAGCAGAATCTCTGGGCCAGAGCCTCGGCAATGCTCTAGCCAGGGATTCGGCTCCAGTAAGAGCCCCTGACGTCACTGTCCATATATGGATAGTGACACCAGGGGCTCCTCCAGGAGCTTCTCAATGCAGCCTTTGTCAAGCATGAGCAGCTGAAACGTTACACTGGTTTTTGCACTGATGGGAGAATAAATCTACCTTTTTTCTGGCATCTGCTTGGAGTGCCGCCTCTCTTTTTTACTTTTCGTTTGGACATTGTGGGATCTACAAGTCAGTTCCCTTGAGTCTGGCACCCATTTGGGCCCTGGAGGCTTATCTTGTTCTGCTGTGCTGCCCATACTCTTTTACTTTGCATATATAGACAGTGACATCAAGGGCTTCCCTGGGCTCAGCCCATTTAGTAGCGCCGTGCCCGGGGAGTCCTCTTGTGAGGGCCAGGATCAGTTTTTAATGGCCGTCACAAGGATTGATTCCTGAAAAACGGCAGTTAAAAACGGATCCATTGAGCTCTAGGGGGATGTCTGGCTGTGAAAACAGCCCAAAATAGGATATGTCCTATTTTTTGACGGCCCATTAAAAAAATGTCCGTGTGAATGCAGCCATAGAACTACATTGTTTTTAAAATGGCCTTGTGATGGCAGTTAAAAAATTGGCCATCACATGGCCATTTTTCCCTGTCGTGTGAATAGGACTCGCCATACACTTCAGAGATTGTTCAGGCCAATTGTTTATTTTTCCAATTCCCATATAAACATGCAGGCGCCAGCAGCGGCTTATCTGTTGGCAGAACAAAGAATTGGAGATGTTGAAATCCATAATGCCTGATTCTATTTTGCCATGATGCTAGATGTCAGGGGATTAATGGGCTACCCCCATACATATTAATTCATTGGTCGATCCGCCAGAATTTTTCTTAATCAGCTGACTTTAATGCTTATGGCTTGTCGCATATCTGGCTGTGAAGTGTAGAGAAGTTGCTGTCTGTTTCTAAGGGCAACAAGTAAAAATGTTCGTGTTATATATATATATTTTTAACTTTATTCGTGCTCAAGAAAAGATCAGCAGATCAAAGCCTCCTGATACCAAACTCTTCTCGAGCCTTTGGTCTACTGACCTTAGTGATGTATAAAGAAATAAATAACAGTTTAAGCAGTAACTGCAGGAGTGTATCAGGCAGCTTTGGAACCTCAGGTCCTATGTAATGCGCTCATATACATTTCCTAAGAAGTAACCTCTGCTATTCTGAATCAGCTAGAGCGAGGCACAATTTCCCGAAAACTATTCAGATTCATCTTTCTTGAACTTGTAAACTGAGATTTGCAGTCTGATTAGTTTATTGATTTATGGACAACACTGTTGTTTCTCTTTTCCAAAACCATATTAAGAATTGGCAAAAAAAATAAAAATCTAAAACTATGTTGAATTCTTTTATTAGTTCCACAAATACAGGGCAGCCATTTTGTTTGTGGGATCAATATTCATAGGGATTTAAATGTCTCAGTGATGCTGATAAATCCTATGAGACTAAGAGGCTATAGCTTCTTAAAAACGGATGTACTCCACACAGACATAAAAAATTATTTGATGATAAAACTGAGGATTTTGCCTATTGAAACTAATAGGACTTCATATTCTAACCTGTTAGTTCAGGTATCAATAGAAAAGTGAGAGTTGGGTTCTGTTTCGCTGATATAGGTAGTACATCCATTTTTATCTTATGATCTTTCATATAAGTGAACCCCCTGGACAGTGACACAGGTATATATTCTAGATAAACCCTATAGACAAACAGTTGTGTGATAACCCAGCTGAACTGACATGGAGGCTCAAACTTATATTTATAAATAAAACACTTTAAGGCTATGTTCACACGGAGTATTTTGGGGGAGGAATATCTGCCTCAAAATTCCGTTTGGAACTTTGAGGCAGATATTCCTCTCCCTGCACGCCGATTTTCGCGGCAATTATCGCGCCGTTTTTCGCCCGCGGCCATTGAGCGCCGCGGGCATAAAACAGCGAGAAATACGCTTTCTCCTGCCTCCCATTGAAGTCAATGGGAGGTCAGAGGCGGAAGCGCCCGAAGATAGGGCCGACGCCTCCCATTGAAATCAATGGGAGGCGTTCTCGGGCCGTTTATGCCGAGTTTTGCGACGCGGTTTCCGCGTCAAAAAACTCGGCAAAATACCCCGTGTGAACATAGCCTAATTGTATAAAAGATTTGCAACTTTCGAATTCCTGATCTGGGGCTAAAATCCTGTCCTGATTATATCCAACTTGCACAGTTGCATTACTATTTACAGGAGATAATTCATATTAGTTGGATATGATGAGGACTGGCGTCCTGGAATGACATTTTATCCCATGCTGGGGTGAGATTCAAATTCTTAACAACAGGTTCTCTGTTTTGCCGACAAATACATACGCGCCAAAAGGGGGAGGGGTCGTGGTGTTTCACAGTGTATCGCACCATGGAAAATGATTCTAATAATCAAATAAAACAATTACAATATTCCAAATATGCCCTATATTAAAGTGGACCCTAAATAAAGAAATTCCCAGTCCAGAATGTTTAACTGGATTGCCACACTATGTATATAATTACATAAGCGTACAGACCTACCCACACATTATATTAAACTCACCCCTTACGTATAGAAACTAAATGTACACATTCAATACCCCAAACGTGCTCAGCCCATTTAGTTAGACTGTGCACTGATAGAAGTGTGGAAGAGAGTGTGGCGTGCGCAGTAAGCCCCGACAAATCTCCTGGCTAATGCACAGATATGGTGCCAGAACCAAGCTCAGTACATATATACAGTGCCAGAACCCAGCTCAGTACATAAATACAGCGCTAGAACAAAGCTCACTACATATACACAATACCAGATCCAAGCTCAGTACATATATACAGCACCAGAACGAAGCTCAATTTACATATACAGCACCAGAACAAAGCTCATTACATAAATACAACACCAGAACAAAGCTCAATACATATATAAGCTCCAGAACAAAGCTCAGTACATAAATACAACACCAGAACCAAGCTCAGTACATAAATACAACACTACAACACCAGAACCAGGTTTAGTACATATATACAACACCAGAACAAAGCTCAGTACATAAATACAGCACCATTTTATTTATTTTTTTCCTCATCACGATTTTTCATGCTACTTATGTTTGGTTGCTCTCAGGGCCGGATTATAATGAGGGCAATCTGGGCAAGTGCCCGGGGCCCGATGCTGGAAGGGGGCCAAATTCCCCCTGGTTCTTCCATACCGGCTGTTAAAATTACAGGGGTGAAGCAGGAACTCTCACCTAATTGTATCCGCTTCCTTGGGACGCGGATACAATTGCTTATTTCACTATCCGTTCCCTTCCTCCGATTCGGCGCTTTACTATTGACACAGTCAGCGCGATGACGTCATCACACCAACTGCGCCGTTACGCTGGATGACGCTATCTGGTCTCTGACCAGTCCTGCGTCACTGAAGGATGGCACGGGAACGGGGACAGGTGAGAATTTTTTTTCTGGGCAGTATTGGGGGCAATATCCACAGGGGAGACTGGGCAATATCTACAGGGGGCATTATCTACATAGGGCATTGTAACTGGCACTATCTACAGGGGGCATTATCTACAGAGGGCATTGTAACTGGAAATTTCTACAGGTGGCATTGTGACTGGCGCCATCTACAAGGGGCATTATCTACGGAGTGCCTGTGACCGCTGCAGCCTGTGATTGGCTGCAGTGGAAAGATGGGATGAAACGTCATCGAAGGAGGCCGACTGGAGGAAGAAGCAGGGAGCTCTGGGTAACATGAAGTTATTTTTTTCTAAGTTGGGGTTTTTGTAGGAGACATTAGAAATCTAAATTATGAGCGCCGCGCATGGTACTCACTGTCCAGCGGTAGTCACTGTCCAGGGTGCTGAAAGAGTTACTGCCGATCAGTGCAGCCCCTTCTCTCTATCCAGCACTTAACTCTTTCAGCATCCTGGACAGTGACTACCGCTGGACAGTGAGTACCATGCGCGGCGCTCGGAAAAGAAAACACGGAAGTGTACATGAAGTACACACCGGAACCACACTGATCCAATCACGGACACACGGATCCGTGAAAAACAGCCGTGAAAACGGTGATGGAAGTGTGCATGAGGCCTAACTATGAGCCTGAGTTCTGGATTTGAAAAGCCATTGATAACTGTGGTGCTGAGTCATGCATGTGCAACAATGTGCAGATAATATCAAGAGGGTTTGCATTTTGTACTGTATCAAAGATACTACTGATAGACTTTGACAAGTGTGAAATGGGGTTCAGGTATATTATTTATGGCTTTAGTCACTTTTCTCTAGGCATTAGTGGGTGTCTCAGCTCACAGTACATGACCAATGATTTGACATATTTCAATATGTCAGACCATTGTTTAAAGTGGAAACCTTTTTAGAGTATGTGTCATAGAGCAATGATAGAAAAATATTTAACTGTCTATAAGGTGAGATATAGGTGAAATTATCAATGACTGTATGTACATGATGTTTTAAATGTTTTGGCTAATTGCCCTCTAGGGATTGGCAATGTTTAGTCAAAGTGGCCAGTTTTCCACTGTAAAACTTCTACAGATTTCTAAATGAACTCAATGTATGTTCAAATCATTGTTAGTGCATCCTCTGTATAAAATGTATGTTCGTTGTTAAGGGCAATTGGCAGAACACAGTATGCTTCAGAACAAGGAACTCTCCGTCGGGCCACTGGTCTAGTTAAATAAAACATTCGCAACTGTAGGAAAATAGTGTCTGCACACTTCATTATTATTGTACTCCAAATATATGTTCGAAGACGGCAAGTTCACAAACTTTCCACTTGTTAGTTACTTGAAGGACTGTAGTATTTAAGCTTCAGTGAATGAATGTCTTTTTTGAACGTCTGAATTTTTTTATTTTGGTTTTTATGGATGTTAGCTCATGACACATTAAAATTTTCCTGCTAATAACATGTCATCGACTGTCAGTGAATGATTAATGATAACATGTCATCTACAGCCTGTAACTAATTGGACAATATTTAGACAATATGTTATTTGTGAGCAAAAACATGTTTTTTTTTACACTGTTCAGCAATTACATTAAAACTAACTACCTATTATTGTATAGGTTCCCAAAGGGCGGCCATAACAACACTGTCCCATCAAGGCATGGACTCCACAAAACCTCCGAAGGTGTCCTGTGGTATCTGGCACTAAGACATTAGCAGCAGATCCTTTAATTCCTGTAAGATGCAAACATGGGGGCTCCATGGATAGGACTTGTTTTTATGGCACATCCTAAAGATGCTTGAACAGATTGAGATCTGGAGAATTTTGAGGCAAAGTCAATACCTTGAACTCTTTATCATGTTCCTCAAACAATTCCTGAACAGTTTCAGTTTCGTGTAAAAGTAACATCCACATGAATGCCCGGATCCAAGTTTTCCCAGCAGAACATTGCTTAGATCATTACACTGTCTCCAGCGGCTTGCCTTCTTCCCATAGTGCATCCTGGTGTCTTCTCCCAGGAAAGCGAAGCATATGAACCAGGCTGTCCATATGATGTAGAAGAAAACATGATTCATCAGACCAGGCCACCTTGTTCCATTGCTCATTGCTCCATGCTCCAGTTCGGATGCTCATGTGCCCATCATAGGTGCCTCTCCTGGAAAATCCCCTGTCCCGTAAACCCGGCCATGCTACATCAGCATTACAGAAACCCTGGATTACCTAACTAACCTCCTGACTACTGCCTCTGTACCACACACCTAGCAATGATACATACCAAACGCTGAAATACTTGATTCTGTTACGTACTTTTCTTGGTACGTGTTATATACTGTTACTGCTGTTACCTGTAGCAACCGTATTCTTCAATGTCCCTATTGTTTTGGTCCTCTTCCGCTGACGTTATCCAGAGAATCAACCACCAGGCAGGTTAGAGGCACCTAAGTCCTGAGGTTAGCCGAGTACCTTGACCCTAATGCAGCTTGTGGGCCAAGATGGTGCTATGGGTTAATTGTTCTTTCTCTGTGTATGGTAGAAACAGACTGTAACACATACTATTATTTCGCTGAGTTTGGGAATTTTCCCCACTAGTTGCATAGTATACAATGTAGGAATCAATACATTGCACAGTTAAACCAATATTACTAGCATATTACAGCACTAAAATATAACAAGCTATTTAACATTGTTATCAATAATAATATGAAATCAAAGCAAATAAAAACTCATTTGGTTCAGGGAGCTTTATCAAGCAGAGGACACCATTATACAATTCATTTTATTATTTTTTACACTAGAACAGAATGATTTTTTTATTTTTTATGGTGGGAGATATGTGCAGCTCTTTGTATTGTTGTATAATCTGTGTCATGGGATATTGGTAATCTGTTTCAACATCATATTCTCTTTACACAAGGATAAACTGATGATTTTTATATGCCAACCAGGCACATATGAATTATTCCCAAGAGTTTATTTACACAACACCCTTATACTTCGAAGAGTAGTAGCTTCATATCAAAGATTTAAACATCCCTACTCTATAGGATAATGCCACAACATCGCTCATGTTAGGTGGGCTTGGCACTCATATGCGTTTCCCTTACTAAGAGAGAAGGGGCAGCCCTTTCTGAGGTAAAAGTAAAATAAATTCCGATGGATTGGAAGATGAACTCTGCCCTAAGAAAAATTAACATGGCTAGTGCAGCCTAGGCCAGACAATCTATTGCCTCAGCAGATGTCTCAAAGGCATTGAGACCCTGGCAAAATCTGCTTCAAGATGACATCCAGGAAAGTATCCATAGGGATGAACTATTAAGATCTTTCAAGGCCATCTCTGACTTCCTATGTGATGCAGCGGAACAGAAAGTAAAATTATCTACCAGATCTATGGGCCTCTTCACAGCAGTTCCGCAAGTAAAATAGGCAAGAGCTGGTCCAGGATACTTGGGACACAAGTACAGCTGAAAATGGTTACAAAATAGATTTCATTCCTGTACCAAGAGACAGGTTTTTCTCAACACCCCTACCCGTGGAAAAACCAACTATGTTAAAAGCCATCAAAGAATTTGCATCCAAGAATGTAACAGAAGAAGTACTAGCCAAACCATTTAGGATGGGGGTCTACTTCCAGACCTGTCTTGTCACCAAACCAGACAGAATATTCAGAACTATTATCAACCTCAAATATCTTAACACCTTTATTTGAAGCGAAAGATACAAGATTGAGTAATTTTGGTTGGTGATGTATTTGATAGACCTAGACGACTATATGCAGACCCTTAATCTTAAAAAAGACTATCTGCATGTACCAGTTGTTCTTTCTCACAGAAAATCCCTGAGAATAGCATTTCTTATGGGGGAACTGACTTGGCATTTTCAATTTTGGTTTCTCCTGTTTGGGAGCTCGACTATCTGCAGAGTTATTACCAAACTTGTTGTGTCTATGCTAGCCAAACTGCATCTAGAGAGCATTATGTTCAAGCCATACCTGGTCGACTGGGTGATCACAGCAGTCTCATTCTTCCTTCTATAGAAATAAGATGATCAGGTCATATCCATTCCCTCCCCCATGGGATGAATCCTGAATCTGGAGAAATCCAATCTCACTCCCAACAGGAAGTGGCAATTTTTGAAGTTCATCGAGAGAGTATGATCCCAGCCTGATTCCTGAAAGAGTGTTCTCTATGACTTCACAGGTCCAGGGTATACTGGAACAGAGACTTACTTGAGTCTGTCAGGTTATGTGGGTTCCTGGCCTTATGTCTGTGGTTATAGAGTTCTGGCCAAAGTCAGGCGAGACGAGCTTCAGTGATAGCTGTCATTCCATTCATATCTACTTGCTCACTGTGAATCGTCGACAGGGATGTGGCGGCGATTCACCGGTATTGCAGCCTTCTTCTCCCATTGAAGTGAATGGGAGAAGGCTGCAATACCTGTGAATCGCCGCTAAATGTGTGTCATAAATTCACAGTGAGCAAGTAGGAATAAAGGGGAACCAGCCCTCTAATGAGCGCTGCACCCCCTTCAAAACAGCTGATTCGTGGGGATCCCGGGAGTCGGACACCTCATGGACAACCCCTTTAAATTTACTTATGCAATACTTCTTTCCTGTACTGCAAATAGCAGCACAAGTTTGTATCCCTCCCAATAAACTATACAAATATTTTTCGTGGTAGTATTTTTGAATACACAAAAGAGGAGGAGCTATGGGCCTATTGATAAGGGCTGTTTAATTTAGTTAACTCTTCATGTCACCTGTCCAGGCACCTAGCAGGGGGATAAATTCCCATATTTTTGGGTTGTTGGACTACAGGAAAAAGGAAATTGCGTGAGTAAAATTTTCATATACATGTAATGATCAACATCTTTAATAATGCCTGTTATTGAGTCTGGATGTGTGCATTTTTACAGTACGGGTTTCCTTCAGGAATTTTGAGGCAGATTTTGACCTGCCTGCACTTTCTTTGCGTCGTATTTTTGCGGCGTTTTTTGGCCACGACCATTAAACAACGCTAACAAAAAACACAGCGAAAACCGCTTTCTCTGCCTCCTATTGATGTCAATGGGAGGTCAGAAACGAAATCACAGGAAGAAAGACTCTTTTTTTTCCCTCTAGCGGTTTTTTTCGCAGGAAAAACGTCTCCGCCTCCAATTAAAATCAATGGGAGGCGATTTCGGGTGGTTTTTGGTGCTGTTTCTGACGCTGTTTCCATGTCAAAAACAGTACCAGAGAACTCTGTGTGAACTAGCCCTAAAAGTAGTGATATTGTTTATTTTGTATAGCTTAGTTTTTCTCCTGCCCATAATAGTATATTAAGCTGGTTAAATAATAAACCACATAGACAACACAAGTGAATAATCATTAGCACTTACCAAGAACTGTACAAGCACTAAAGCAAGGGAAATATATGTAATAACATTTGAAACCAGAGCTGGGCATAGACAATAGGTGATAGTTTACCTGCGATATTCCTAACAAGAGCAAGTGCACCCAAAAAGTTTTGCTAGGAAAGATTCATCCTGTTATTGTAGCTACAGAATGTCATAGAAATTATTATTATTTATTTATAAAGTGCCATAAACTTCCAAGGTACCATGCATGTGAACTAGGAGGAAATCATCTGCAAATCCAAATAACTAAACAAAGTACATTTACAGAAGATTCGGCCTCATGCACACGACCGTAGTGGTGTGCACGATCGCAAAACACGGCTGTAATAAGACATGTCCTATCTTTTTGCGGTCCAGGCTCCTGGGTAATGCACGGACCGTGGAAACCACGGTCATGTGCATGGGCCCATAGAAATGAATGAGATCGCAATTCACCCCCAGATTTGCGGGTGAATTTCGGCCACAAAAACACGTTTGTGTGCATGGGGCCGAAAGAGACCAATATAGTGCCTGCCCGGTAAAGCTTACAAAGAGACAGTATAGTCAATGTTGTATATAGTGATAGTGGAGAGAGGGTTATGATATGTTGTGGGCTTCTCTGAAGTGGTGGATTTTTACCTTAATTGTCTGGATGAAAAGGTCCCCTCATAGTTGCCAGGAAAGTCCTACTTACAGCAGACTAAATTATATGGGTATCTAACAAATTAAATATTGCCAAATTGTGAATGCCAATGATCTATTTCAGAGCAGTTCTCACATTGACACTGTATTTGTAAAATGGACATACTGCTTTCAGCAGATAATAATTTTATCTGGTCAATTGATAAAAACCCACACCTGAATAGATGATGGGTATTGTGGACCAAGCTCCGACAGGACCACCAGCGCTCTATGCTTACTGCATCGGCTAATAGCTGTTAGTCCTCTGATAGACAGCGTCTCATTGTAATCTTAGATCTAAGATTGGCAGAACACATAGTAGAAAAGATTAGAGTTGCTGTAAACAATCTCTTAAAGAGAAAGCTCCAGGCTTATGTGTCCTGCCAATGATGCTTCTTAATAAAGCTTTGAAACATTTTCAAAATTACTACAAATTATTGGTGTATAAAGTTACCTCTTATTATTATTATTATTTTTCATATAATTATTTAACATATGTTTTAATTGTTTGTATACTTAGTCGCATATTTGTATTCTCTCTGATGCATTATACTTGATAGACCGCTTTCCAGTAGCACAATGGGCCACATTTACTAATTAGTCTGGTGTATTTTTTGCGCAACTCTTTGGCCCCCTACACGCGGCCGTGGACAGTCATCTGCATTTGCGGGCCATGCTCCCATTATAAAGTATGGGAGCACAGGCTGTAAAATAAAAAAATAGGACATGTCCTATTTTTTGTGGGTCATTTCTATGGCCCGGACATTTTCCCATAAATATATGGGAAGGTGTCCGTGGGCAATAGAAATTAATGGGTTCGTACTTTGATCCGCAAATACGGTCCGTAAGTGTGCATGGGGCCTAAGTTAAAGGGGTTTTCCACTTTCTGAAAACTGATGAACTATCCACCAGATAGGTCATCAGTATATGATCGGTGCCTGTCCGACACCCAGACCCCACACCGATCTGCAACTCCATCTGCCTCAGGGCGCCGGACGATGTTGCCGGAAGCAGATGGCTCTAGTCCCGCATTCCAAGAGCCATTACTTTTTATTTTTCTGTTGATGTAGCAATATGTGAGCTTGTTTTTTGCGGGACTAGTCATATTTTTTAATGGAATCATATTGGGATACATAAAGTATAAGTTATTCATTAACTTTTATTATTTTTTTGAACCGCACTGCAACATTGCTTTTTGCGTTTTCTGTTAAAGTCGTTTACTGTGTGGTTTAAAAAAATTATGATGGCGGCAATAACAAATATCTGTATTTTTTTTAACACTTTTGCTAAATAAAGCCAATTTTTATGGAAAAATTGTTTATTGTTCTTCGACTAAGAACACTTTTTTAAAAGAAACAAAAGCTTGATTTAATTATATTTTTAGTTTCGTTGGGGGAATTTACAAAGCAATCTGCTGATCGCTTATATAATCCTTTGGTATACTAAGTATACCAAAGCATTACTGCCTATCAGTAATAAACTGACAGGCATTCTATTGTTAAGCCCCAGGCTGCTTTGGCCACCCATCAATACTTCATCATCAAATCACAGGGCGCCAATGGGATGACAGAGTGAGCCTATCCAATGTTTAACCACCTAGATGCCACAGATTAACCACAGTATCTAAGCGGTTAAATGGCCAGGACTGGATTTATCTCTGATCCCACTGTCGCACCGGGATGTCAGCTGTATATTACAGCTGGCACTCGCTGCTGATGGTGCAGGCACAGATCCTGTGTCCGTGCTATCCACTGCAAGACTACAAAAAAGAAACTTTGTAGTATTTTGCATCAGTATTTGGAAGCCAAAACTAGAAGTGAAACCTGCACACAAAAAAAACCATAAGGCCTTATTTACATGAGCGTAGTTCACGTCCATGATACGCACGTGAAAATCACTCGCGTCGCACGGACCTATGTAAGGCAATGGGGACATTCAGACATTCCGTGTTTTTCACGCAGCGTGTGTCCGCTGCGTGAAACTCACGACATGTCCTATACTTGAGTGTTTTTTGTGCATCACACACCCATTGAAGTCAATGGGTGCATGAAAATCACGCGCAGCACACGGACGCACTTCGGCGTGCAGCGCGTGATTCGCGCAACAGTAGATCAAGAAATGAAGGTAAAAATAAAACCACCTCCTTCATTTTTTTTTTCTAAACCTCAAAACCACGTGTCATAAGGATGGCATATGCGCGAAAATCACGCAGCCACACACCAAACACTTATTACACACGGAACTGCAACGCGCAAAAAACGTTGTGTTTTTTTGTGTGCGCAAGATGGACACGTTTGTGTGAATTTCGCCTAATAGAAAGATTTCCTCCTCTTCCATGTTTTGGACTCTCCTCCTGGTTTTGGCTTCCAATTACTCATGAAAAATGCTAACCAAAATACTGAAGTGTGAAATAGTACGTCCATTTCCGGGAAAAGGTTAATAAACATGACTAAAACTAAGTCTCCTTGGAGACCACATCTACTTTTCTCCTCTCTTTCCAAACTTGATGAGTGTTGGGAAAAGTTGCAGATTTTAACGCAAATTTGTTGCATGTGATTTGTGTCTTTTTTTTGTCGTTCTCTGTGAAGGAATCTTGTCCTCCTCTTATTTGCACAATTGCTTTAATTCAAATTCAGATTATTTTTTTTTTGCAAATTTGAGACAAGTCTTTAAAGGAAAGGTGTCATGATTTTTTTATTTTTTTATTATATTGCTTTTAATAAAATATAAACAATTTTTTTTATTAGTGTTGTCACGTTCTAACTTTTACTTCACTATGGGGGCTGACATTTTTTTTCATCTCCGTATGTGTCGATTAACGACACATACAGAGATGGAATACGGCACATAAAACCCCATAGAGAATGCGAACGGGAGCCGTTCCATTCTCAGAAGCGTACGCCGTCTGTGTGGGAACGGCGCATGTGCCGCTCCCGCACAGACCAAAACGAAGCTCGTTCGCAGAGCGAAATCTGGCGCCATTTTCATGTGGACCGGAAGCCGCTGCCGGACAGTAAGATGACGACTTCCAGCTGTGGCTTTCGGCCATATGTTCAGGTGCAAGGAATAGGAGCGTAGACCAGCGGAGGCGGCAGGTAATTTATGTTCGTGTATGTGATGTGTGTATTATGTTTGTGTATGTAATGTGTGTATTATGTTCATGTGATACTGTCTGCTGAGCCCTGTATCTAATCCTCCTACTCTGTGCAGTCGCTCAGAAAATGGCGGCACAGAGTGTAGGAGGTTTGAAGATTCAAACCCTTCCTTGTCCTGGCACTAGCCAGAAGAAGGGAGGGGGGATTGTGTGAGGACACTAGATGAGAGTGTGTCCACCCCAAATTTGCAGCATAAATCAATGAGGTTGCTTTACCACAGTGACCATGCTGCAATTTGGGGAACTGCTCCCTCTAGTGCCCAGCACATGGAAATGTTATAAATTAGAATCTAATTTATAATATTTCCTGACTTGTGAAAAAATTAAAAAAATGAAAACAATGCTAATTGTTTAACTGAAAAAAAAAAAAAAAGATTTATAGCGACACATTCCCTTTAAATTCCTTTTGGTTAAGTGCTTTTCTCCTTGCTTCCCCATGGATTCCATTTTGCCCAGTGTCTTCCTAATGGTGGAATCATGAACATTGACCTTATCTAAGTTGAGCGAGACCTTTCCTAGATGTGCGTCTGTGAGCTTTTGTGACATCATTGATGACTCGTTGATGTGCTCTTGGCCTTCTTCACATTATTGAAAAGACTCTATTAAAGTGATGTTTTGATTCAACAGGGCTGGAAGTAATAAATCCGAGGTGTGTGTAGTGTAATTGAGCACAATTTTCTATTGCATTTGGCTAAATAGTTGACGGAGTTACTAAAGGGGTGATTATTTTTTTAATGAAGGGCCAGTTAGTGTTTTTAAATTCTGAAACAACATGGGACAAATGCAGAATTATAATTCATTTTTAATGGCATTGTATAGTGAGATAGCTCCAGTGTAAGTGTTTGGTAGGATAAATTCCCACCAGGTTGGTTGTTTTTACTGTCAATCAGTGGCAAAAAATGTTTACTTTTTTTTAAATTTTCATTTGGTGATAAGGAGAGTGGGTGCAATATCCCAGTACTTATTAGGTGGTAATTTTTAAAGGGAACCTGTCACATTGAAAAAGCAGTCCATCTGCTGGCAGCAGGTTGTAGAGCAATGGCAGCTGAGCAAATATATATCAATATATATTTATATATATATATATATATATGTATATATATATATATACACATTAATATATATATATCCCCAGGTATATATGTAGGCTTAGTCCCAGTTCTGGGTGTATGTGCAGCGTAGGTTCCCACCTTACAGAGGTCGCCTTGTCGTGGCAGGTGGGCTAACACTTTTTGATCAAAATGTGCACTAAGAACCTCCCTATTTGTAGGTAGATTTAGCTTTAGTGCATATCTATTTATATTTAGTGGTTTAGGTGGCATTAGTGTTGCAGGTTGCTGTCGCCATTTTTTTATATCTGCTGTATATCTGCAGTCATAGGTGTTCTTGCACCTGCGTATTTTGTATCATTTAGTTGGAATGTGCTGTTCAATTTTTGTTGTGTTTATGGTATCCATATATGTGGGGTTAGTGACTGCCTCCACTTGTTGTTCTTGCACTCCTCCCACTCTGCCCTGGGTGATTTTAATCAGTTCAATTCTGGATCCTACCATCCCCAGGTATATATGTAGGCTTAGTCCCAGTTCTGGGTGTATGTGCAGCGTAGGTTCCCACCTTACAGAGGTCGCCTTGTCGTGGCAGGTGGGCTAACACTTTTTGATCAAAATGTGCACTAAGAACCTCCCTATTTGTAGGTAGATTGAGCTTTAGTGCATATTTATTTATATTTAGTGGTTTAGGTGGCATTAGTGTTGCAGGGTGCTGTCGCCATTTTTTTTATATCTGCTATATATATATATATATATATATATATATATATATTCATGGGAAAAGCTAACTTTAGGGTAACTTGCAATTTACTGAGCTAAACCTCTGCTCATTCTGGGTTTAGTAGTCCAGCATGAGGTCCTACTGAGTGATTGACAACCTTTCTTTAAACTTAAGAGGCTGACAATATCGCGGCCATACAAGGTCATAGGGCATAATAGGGATATGGTGGATACTGGTTCCAATATTGAGTTGTGAGCAAAATATTTCAAATTTAAGTTTCTATTATAATAGGTTGAGAGAGGAACACTTATAGGTTTGCCAATGATGAATAAGATCTATAAGCCAGAGAAATGTGGAGAGGTCTCATTCTTGTTATACAACTATGCTTAGGTTGGCTATAATTTACCATTAGAAAATGATCTAAAAGTTTACAAACAAGAGTCCCAAGAGTGGATACCAGAAAGCAAATTTGTCTCTGTTTTTGGATCTCCCTTATGGAATAAAATAAAATTGGGTTGTCTGAAATTACATTGGATATTTGGCTGTACTTGTTCCATTATGAACAGGGTCGGAGGGTAGGGGTAAAGATTCCTGATATTTTCCACGTGATAATGTTGGTTGCGAAAAACAACATTTTAAGTTATTGGATAATGGGATACTCGCCATCATTGGATGAGGTAGTGGAATATCTAAAACACGCAGGCCGTTCTATGTCTAAAGAGGAAAGAGATATTTTAGCGAGAGAATTTGAGTACAAATTTTTGGAGTTCAAAGTAATGTCATAATGGCACTAAGTGTCGTGTAAGGCTATGTTCACACGGAGTCTTTTGCCGAGTTTTTTGACGCGGAAACCGCGTCGCAAAACTCGGCAGAAACGGCCCGAGAACGCCTCCCATTGATTTCAATGGGAGGCGTCGGCGTCTTTTTCCCGCGAGCAGTAAAACTGCCTCGCGGGAAAAAGAAGCGACATGCCCTATCTTCGGGCGCTTCCGCCTCCGACCTCCCATTGACTTCAATGGGAGGCAGGAGAAAGCGTGTTTTCTGCCCGCGGCGCTCAATGGCCGCGGGCGAAAAACGGCGCGATCATTGCTATTCACACGGAGTATTTTGGGGGAGGAATATCTGCCTCAAAATTCCGTTTGGAGCTTTGAGGCAGATATTCCTCCCCCAAAATACTCCGTGTGAACATAGCCTAAGGCTCTGGTGCTCATGGGCAGGGGAGAGGGGTAGATATTTGTGTATATATATATATATATATATATATATATGTATATATATATATATATATATATATATATATATATATATATAAAATATAACTTATGCTGAATCTTTTCCCACAACTATATATATATCAGCCTGCTCAGCTCCCCCTGCTCTATTTAACAACGGCAGATCAGACTGCATGTTCAATGTGACAGGTTCCCTTTAAGTAATATCCCTGGTGTTCAGTGAGGGAAAGCTAGGTAGATTGCAGGGTGCATAGTAGAGTGGGAGTCTATTATGGTAAAGTACTGTAGGTTTCATGGTGTCGTGGGAGGAGAGGTCATGTAACTTGTGTCTAGTAGGAGGGCAGGCAGACTGCTAGGTGTCAAGTATCGAGGGCAAGAGTAAGTACGTTTGGAAGTGAGAGGATGGAATTTGTTTTGTAGATAGGAGGACTGGCAAATTAAGGTGTAAATTGTCAAGCTTTGCACGAGAGTATGTTCTTATATGCTTTTTTAAACTCATGACTGCTAGTATATTATATGTACATGTGTGAAATATTGTAGAGGGGGTAGATGGAAATGAAATACTTTTCAAGCACTTAACACAAGAAGCTAGTGAAAAATCATTCTGGCTTGTTTAACATGATTCTGCTGGATCTAGCAAGTCATTTGACTATATTTTTGCAGCAATTTATTTTTCCAAGCAAGGCTCCATTCTGAGAGAAAGAATTCTTAAAATTTTTCAAAGCAACTCTCATACTATATAGCAATCTGTGAAGACTTTCTCACATTTTCTCACTTTGCAAAATGATTTCATGCATAACAGACAAAATGAAAAAAGGCAAAAAAAGCCCCAAAAAAAAAAAGACATCTCTATTCATTTTTGTTTTGTTCCACTAATGTATTCATACTTACATATTTGAAGTACCAGAACGGCTGACGTCTATGAAGTAATACTGCAATCTTAAGCAAACCTTCAAAAAATATTATAAATGTACTCAAAATGTGTTAGATCTGAAAAACGACACATAAAACAGCCTTCTGTTAGGAAGTAGCATCCTCCTTCACATAACCTTTGAGATCTTTCTATAGCAGTAGGCCGCGACACAGGCAGCTGCATCTTTCCTTTGTTTTTCTTTTTTTACCAGCTAGAACTTCAGACATACTATATATATATTTAACAACGTATCTACCCAGAATCAAGTAGACATCACTTTGGGTCTGATTTTGTATATTGAATATCATCATTGACAGTCCACATTGGTAGTGGCCTATAAGCAGCAGCAGCAAGCAGGAATAGATTGGTTGGTGATATATTTAGTGGTCATATAAATCCAGATTAGAATCATTTGACTTCAGTTTTGAAAGATGATCAGAACTATGCACTATATTAGTCCAATACTCCAATACTATATCCATGCATTTATTAGCAGTCCATGTATGCTAGTACTTGCTTATATTTAAACATTTCTTCTCTACCTAAAGTCCCAGTTCAATTAGTTGTTTTTTTTGTAAATTATGTAACAGATATAATATGCCATGTAACATGATTACAGTTATTTTATACTGTGATGCAATGTTCTGCTCCAAATTACGTCTTCCTATTTGCTTCTGTCAGCAAATTGACATCAGTTCATGTTTCAGTGTTCACAGAGTCTAGTCACCTAACATACTAAGCTGTCATGGTCACACACTCAAACTTAAATAGGGGCCTGAAGGGAACAAGGCAGAAGGATGAGTTTTTGAGTTATAAGCAGTTATGGAGGATGGTTCTTGGTCCAAGGCTTTATTACGGATACACATAGTAAGGCCTCATGCACACGAATGTATTTTTTTCCTCCCGTAAATACTGCCGTAAATACAGGTCCTTGGTCACACGTATTCGACCCGTATTGCACCAGTATTTACGAACCCGTGCCTGTAAATACGAGTCCGGTGTCACCAGTATTCCACTTGTATTTACGGGCACGTTTTCGCTGCAAAATTGCACTGCACTAATCGGCAGCCCCTTCTCTCTATCAGTGCAGGATAGAGAGAAGGGGCAGCCCTTTCCGCAGTAAAAGTAAAATAAATTCTTTCGACATCCAGCCCGACCTCCCTGGATGACGCGGCAGTCCATGTGACCGCTGCAGCCTGTGATTGGCCTGTGATTGGCTGCAGCGGTCACATGGGCTGAAACGTCATCCCAGGAGGCTGGACTGGAGGAAGAAGCAGGGAGTTCTGGGTAAGTATGAACGTCTTTTTTTTACAGGTTGATCTATATTGTGATCGGTATTCACTGTCCAGGGTGCTGAAAGAGATACTGCCGATCGTTTAACTCTTTCAGCACCCTGGACAGTGACTATCCCCTGACGTCGCCTAGCAACGCTCCCGTAATTACGGGTGCACACACGTAGGTACCCGTAATTACGGGAGCCCCATAGACTTCTATGGGCCTGCCCGTGCCGTAATTACGGTCTGAAATAGGACATGTTCTATATTTTTCAACGGCACGGACACCTTCCCGTAAGCATACGGGGAGGTACCCGTGGCCAATAGAAGTCCATGCGCCCGTAATTACGGGCGTTTTTATGTTCGTGTGCATTATGCCTAACACAGTTACATAATTGATGAGGTTGAAAAAAGACAAAGGTCCATCAAGTCCAACCTATAATCCTACCGTGTTGATCCAGAGGAAGGCAAAAAACTCCATGAAGTGGATTCCAATTACCTCTTTAGGGGAAAAATATGGCAATCAGAATAAATCTCTGGATCAACAGAATCTAATACCCATAACCTGTTATATTATATTTTTCAAGAAAGGCATCAAGACACTTCCTGAACTTGCTCAATAAATCAACCATCACAACATCCTGTGGCAGAGAGTTCCATAGTCTCACTGCTCTCACAGTAAAGAATCCCCGTCTGTGATGATGGTGAAACCTTTTTTTCCTCAAGACGTAGAGGATGCCCCCTTGTCCTTGTTACAGCCTTACTGTAAGTGTAAAAAGATCAATATAAAGATCTCTGTACTGTCCAATTATATATTTGTACATTGTAATTAGATCGCCCCTAAGCCATCTTTTTTCTAAACTGAATAACCCCAAGTTTGATAAACTTTCTTGGTACTGCAATCCACCCATTCCCTTAATTACCTTGGTTGCCCTTCTTTGCACCGATTCTAATTCAGCTATGTCCCTCTTATACACAGGTGTCCAAATTTGTACACAATATTGCATGTGTGTTCTGACTAGGGATTTTTATAGAGGCAAAACTATGTTCTTGACATGAGCATCTATGCCTCTTTTGATGCATCCCATGATTTTATTTGCTCTGGAAGCAGCTGCCTGGCACTGGTTGCTAAAAGTAAATTTACTGTCCACCAATACCTCTAAGGGTATGTGCACACGGTAGCAGGCTTTTACGTCTGAAATGACAGACTGTTTTCAGGAGAAAACAGCTGCCTCGTTTCAGACGTAAATGCTCCTCGCATTTTGCGAGGCTTCTCTGACAGCCGTAAATTTTGAGCTGTGCTTCATTGAGTTCAATGAAGAACGGCTCAAATTACGTCTGAAAGAAGTGTCCTGCACTTCTTTTGCCGAGGCTGTATTTTTACGCGTCGTCGTTTGGCAGCTGTCAAACAACGACGCGTAAATGACATGTTGTCTGCACAGTACGTCGGCAAACCCATTCAAATGAATGTGCAGATGTTTGCCGACGTATTGTAGCCTTATTTTCAGACGTAAAATGAGGCATAATATCATATCGTTTACGTCTGAAAATAGGTCGTGTGAACACAGCCTAAGTCTTTTTCGGTAGAGGTTTTACCCAGTGTTTTACCATTTAATGCATTATTGCAGAATTTGTTTCCTCGGCCCGTGCATTACCTTATATTTATCCACATTAAACTTCATTTGTCATTTCTCCTCTGTGCTGATTAATTTACAGAGCTTAGTATCATCTGCAAGATCATTAACCCCTTCAGAACTGAGCCTGTTTTGGCCTTGTGGATGAGGCCAATTTTTTCAAATTTGACATGTGTCACTTTATGTGGTAATAACTTGGGAATGCTTTTACCTATCCAAGCAATTCTGAGATTGTTTTCTCGTGACATATTGTACTGTATGTTAGTGGAAAAATGTTATCAATAAATTCAGTATTTGTTTGTGAAAATCACCAATCTTTAGAGAAAATTTGCAAAAATTAGCATTTTTCTAAATTGAAATGTATCTGCTTGTAAAACAGATAGTAATACCACACACAATAGTTACTAATTAACATTTCTCATGTGTCTACTTTATGTTGGCATCGTTTTTTTAACATCCTTTTATTTTTCTAGGACGACACAAGGCTTAGAACTTTAGCAGCAATTTCTCACATTTTCCAGAAAATTTCCAAAACCTATTTTTATAGGTACCAGTTCAGTTCTGAAGTGGCTTTGAGGGCCTTATATATTAGAAACCCCCATAAGTCACCCAATTTTAAAAACTGCACCCCTCAAAGTATTCAATACAGCATTTAGAAAGTTTCTTAACCCTTTAGGTGTTTCACAGGAATTAAAGCAAAGTAGAGAGGAAATTGACAAAATTATTTGTTTTTGTCGGAAAATCCATTTTAATCCATTTTTTTCTGTAACACAAAAGGTTTTACCAGAGAAACACAACTCAATATTTATTGCCCAGATACTGTAGTTTTTAGAAATTTCCTACATGTGGCCCTAGTGTGGTAATGGACTGAAGCACAGACCTCAGAAGAAAAGGTGTACCTAGAGGATTTTGGGGTCTCCTTTTTATTAGAATATATTTTAGGCACCATGTCAGGTTTGAAGTGGTCTTGTAGTGCCAAAACAGTGGAAACACCCCCAAAAAAGACACCATCTGGCAAACTACACCCCTCAAGGAATTCACCAAGGGGTATAGTGAGCATTTTAACCCCACAGTTTTTTTGCTGAATTTAGTGGAATAAGTCCGTAAAAATGTAAATCTAAATTTTTTCCAATAAAACGTAGAAATTATACATTTTTACAAGGAATAAAGAAGAAAAAGCGCCCCAAGATACGGAAATACCCCATATGTGGTAATAAGCGGCTGTTTGAACACTCGGCGGGGCTCAGAATGGAAGAAGCGCTATTTGGCCTTTGGAGCTCAAGTTTACTCAATTGGTTTTCGGATGTCATGTCGGGTGTCATGTCGCATTTGCAAAGCCCTTGAGGGACCAAAGCAGTGGACACCCCCAGAAGTGACCCCATTTGGGAAACTACAGCCCTAAAAAGAATTTGTCTAGTCTAGGGGTATAGTGAGCATTTTGATCCCATAGGTTTTTTGCTGAATTTAGTGTAATTAGGCCGTCAAAACTTCTATAGTTATTCTTTTTTTTTACGGCGTTCAACGTGCATTATAAATGACATATTTAATTTATTCTGTGGGTCGATGCGATTACGGTGATACCATATGTATATAGGTTTTTTATGTTTTACGGTGTTTGCACAATAACATCACGGTTTTAAAAAAAAAAAAATTGTTATTCTAAGAGCCACAACTTTTTTATTTTTCTATCAGGAAAGCTGTGTGAGGGCTTGTGTTTTGTGAAACAAATGTAGTTTTTATTGGTACAATTTTTGGGTACATGCAACTTTTTGATCCCTATTTATGCAATTATTTGGGAGCTAAAGTGACTAAAAATAGCGATTCCGGTATAGTTTTTTTTATTCGTTTTTTTATGGCGGTCACCGTGCGGGAAAAAATTACATTATATTTTTATAGTTCAGGCTGTTACAGACACGGCAATACCAATTATGCATAGTTTATTTTTTTTTTCATTTTTTCTAATAATAAAGGACTTTATAAGGGAAAAAGGGTGATTTTGAAATTTTATTATTTTGACATTTTACTTTTGTACATTTTTTTTGTAACTTTTTGTAACTTTTTTTTTAGTCCCACTATGGACTTGAAAATCCAATTGTTGGATCGTTGTTATAATACCCTGCAATACTTATGTATTGCAGGGTATTATACCTGTCAGTTTCACACTGACAGGATGCATATTAGGTCCTAATCGCCATCCATAGATGGCAGACCGGAAGCCTTTGTCTGGCCTGATTCACACGAACGTGTTAAACGTCCGTGGGATGGCCGTTGAAACAGCGGCCGTCCCACGGACCTATGTAATTGAATGTGGCCATTCACACAGCCGTTGTTTCAACGGACCGTGTGAAGGGTCCGTGGGAAAATAGGACATGTCCTATCTTTTCACGCATCATGCATCTCTTCATAGTCTCTCAACTATGGGGGATGCGTGACATCGCGTCCCGCAGCGCTGAGCACGGATGCACCTCGGACGTGAAAAATTGCAGTTTTTCCCCTCCGAGATGCGCAGTGCTCATGTGAATCAGGCCTCATGCTTCCGGTTGCCATAGCAATTGCCCCCCGCAATCGCGTAGCGGGTTGCCGATGTTGCTATAACAACTTAAATGCGGTGGTCGCTATTGACTGCCACATTTAAGGGGTTAATCTGTGCGGATCACCGCTGTGATCCGACCCAATGTTTTCCCCCAGTACTAAGGCTGCTAGTAGCAGCCTGTACTGGGAGATGCCAGGCTGCGGGGACCACCTGTGTGCTCTGTTGGGAGCGCACGTAGATTAACGGGCTGCAGGCACATGGACCAGTGCGGCAGCCCGTTAATCTACACAGGGTGGTCGGGAAAGGGTTAATAAAAATACTAAAAAGATGAGGGCCCAATACTGACTCCTGTGGAACCCCACTGGAAACTGTGACGCACTCTGAGGATGTGTGTAAAGGATCTGCCAGGCACAGCTTCGGGGTTAACTTCCATAGGTAATCAGTCTTCACCTGAGTCTATCTCTCTGAGACTGACTCCAGCTTCCACCACTCAGGCTGGCAGGCTTAGGAGTGGGAGAGCCTATCGCAGCCTGGCCAGACTCAGCTAGCTCCCGCCCTCTGTCTATTTATACCTGCCTTTCCTGTTCCTCCTTGCTTGTGATTCTTTCCGTGTGGTTTCCTGGCCCAGCTACAGCTCCTAACAATTTGATCCTGCTCCATTCTGACCCTGGCTTTCTGACTACTCTTCTGCTCTGCGTTTGGTACCTCGTGCTCTCCTGGTTTGACTTGGCTCGTTCACCACTCTGTTGCTCACGGTGTTGCTGTGGGCAACTGCCCCTTTCCCTTTGCTTTATATTCCCTTGTATGTTTGTCTCGTGCACTTACTGAGCGTAGGGACCGCCGCCCAGTTGTACCCCGTCGCCTAGGGCGGGTCGTTGCAAGTAGGCAGGGACAGAGTGGCGGGTAGATTAGGGCTCACTTGTCCGTTTCCCTACCCCTATCATTACAATGTGCCATTAAAAACCACCCTCTGTTTTCTATCACTGAGGCAGTTGTTAACCAAATTACACAAATTTTCCCCCATTAACAGCATTTCATGTAGCAACATTTTATGCGGCACAGTATCAAGCACTTTTGAAAAGTGTATATACACCACATCCACAGCCTTTCCCAGGTCCATTCTAGAACTTATTTTCTCATCGAAGCTGATTAGATTAATTTAACATCACCGATCCTTCATAAACCCATACTGACGCTGCGTTAGAGGTTTTTCTCTTAATTTTGATACACCAGGATAGCATCTCTTAGAAAACTCTCAGATATTTTAACCACAATGGAGATTAAATTTACAGGCCTATAGTTTCTGGGCTCACATTTTGACCCCTTTTTGAATATTGACACCACATTTGCTATGCACCAGTCCTGTGCAACAGACCATGTCATGATAGAATCCTTGAATATTAAAAAATAAGGGTCTACCTATCATGGTACTTATTTCCTGCAGAACTCAAGAATGTATACCATCCTGACTCGGTGATTTGTCTATTTTAGTGTTTTTCTTCGGAGGACGCTGTTTTTCTTTCTGGGTTAAGCAGGTGACAACTAAGAGGTAATTTACTTTATCCCCAATCATATAATCTGACATCCGATTTTGTTGTGTAAATATAGTAGAGAAAAAGGTGTTTAATAAATTGGCCTTTTTCTCATCCTCCTCCACCATTACACCAATATTATTTCTAAGCGGGCCAACACAATATAACATCTTTTGTTTAATCTATAGAGTAAATGTTTGCAAGTAGCATTTGGTGCCCTATTACCTAAGCTAAGTATGTTTGGACTTCATTGTAACTATAAGACTTTGTACTATAAATGTGTTAATCTATTCATGGCCTTCCAATAGCAACATAAAAGAAAGAAGCTAAAGAGTGGCTGAATGTGTTATTCCTATTTATAACAATTACATAAAAACACGCTATCGAATGTATAAAAGTATTTGTAGTGACTGTTTTTGTGTGTTTGAAGCCTTCTATACATTCTACTTCAACTCTCAGGCCACATGTTGTTGATAGTCAGTTTAGCTGTGATGAGTGATGACCATACTGCGTGTGGACAATTTAAGAGGTCCAATGCTATTATGTATTTTGGGACAAAAGACGCTGTACCAATTGAAATTCTTTTGGGCACTACAGCAGTTGGAGAAAGTGTCCCTGACTGCTGTGCCCTTTTAAACCCACCCCCCTTTATCCCCTTTGGTAGAGCCTATGACATCACGCTGTAGGGGAGGCTTCTACTTATTTTAGGGTATAATGGTCTGCACCTAGCATGATAACCAATAAGGAAATTCTCCTTCCCCATTTCTGGCATAAATAACCCCTGCTCTGGGTGGGCTTCATCTCCCCCCAGCAATCTGGGATCTGGTAGTGGCGGTATTACCACCCTCCCTTAGGCAGCGTTCTATCATTTCACATTGTTTTGAAGATATTTAGGTGATGCTGCAGATACTTGTTTGTTGTTGCAGTATGTTTTAGACTGTAGCGTCCATGGCCGCGGGCCGTCGGGTTCACTCACCTCCCGACGCCCGCAGCCATGGATCTGTGAGCGCTGGTCCCCGTCTCCCTCCTAGGAGACGCCAGCGCTCACTTCCGCTCCGTTCGGCTGTGTCCCGCAGGGTGCGCGCGCACACGCTCGCGCCAGGCTTTAAAGGGCCAGTGGCGCTCAATAAGGAAATCATCATCATCATCAACTGCCACGGTTTCCTGGTCTATAAAAAGGCCCCTGGCCTTCTAATCCTTGCCTGAGCGTTGTTAGTTTTCCCAGTCTGTCTTGCAAATGGTCCCTTAGTGTTTCCCGTTCCTGTTGTTACCCGTGCCTTGTTCCCCGTTCTTGTTTCCCGTGCTTTGCCTTAGTATCAAGTCGTGCCACGTCCTGTGTCATCTGCCACGTCCTGTGTCATCTGCCACGTCCAGAGGAATCTGCCACGTCCTGTGTCATCTGCCACGTCCAGAGGAATGTGCCACGTCCTGTGTCATCTGCCACGTCCAGAGGAATCTGCCACGTCCAGAGGAATCTGCCACGTCCTGTGTCATCTGCCACGTCCAGAGGAATCTGCCACGTCCTGTGTCATCGGCCACGTCCGGAGGAATCCGCCACGTCCTGTGTCATCTGCCACGTCCGGAGGAATCCGCCACGTCTGGCGCAACTTGCGGCTCCTGTGTCATCCGCCACGTTTGGCGCAATCTGCTGCACCCATCTCATCTGTGCCAGAGCTGCGGCCACCATCTGGACTCTTCAGGTACCCTTGTGCGGGACATTGTATTTCTGGGGTTTCCTGTGATTTGGCCAGCTGCCTTCCCGCTATGGCGGTACGGCCTAGTGGGTCCACTAACCTGCTTTGCGACAGTACGCTCAGGCCATGGACCTCGCTAGTCAACCTGAGACTTTGACGACACAAGCCATGCTGGCTGAGATGGAGGATCTCCAGTCACGATAAGACCAGCTCCTCCTGTCGGTGAACGCCATAGCCCATCGGTTGCTCGCTCCAACCACAGTCGTCACCGCACCCGTTCCTGCGGTACCGCCTGCTACACTTCCTGTCTGTACCGGTACCAACCCCCTGTATTTCTTGCCGCTACCTCCACGCTATGACGTAGATCTGAGGTCCTGCAGGGGATTTTTGAATCAGTGCCTGATCCATTTCAGACTACATGCCAGGTCCTTCTGTTCAGATGACGTCAGGATCGCCTTCATCATCTCTCTCCTTACTGGCAAAGCCCTGCATGGGCCAATCCTCTGTGGGAACATCAGGGACCAGAGACCCAGGACTTGCAGTGCTTCTTACGGAACTTCCGCTCGATCTTTGAGGAACCTGGAAGAGTTTCTTCGGCTGCTGCATCCTTGCTAACCCTACACCAGGGAGACCTCTTGTGGGCGAGTATGCCATCCAGTTCCGTATCCTGGCTGCTGAATTGACATGGAACAACGAGGCTTTGGTGGCTACATTCTGGCAGGGACTGTCTTCAGGGATCAAGGACGAGCTGGCTGCTCGTGATCTGCCATCCACCCTGGACGATCTTATCCTACTCGCCTCCCGTGTCGACATGAGGATCCGGGAACGTTCCCAAGAGGTTCTGCTGTCCCGCAATCCCCCTCAGTCATCCCACTAGTGGATCCGATGCAGGGCAATTATTTCAAATTGTCCACCCAGGAGAAACAACACAGACGCACTTCTAGACTTTGTCTGTATTGCGGCCATGGAGGCCATATTGTGCGTCTGTGTCCCCAGAGGCCGGGGAGACCCCATTGCCTAGGATTGGTTGTAGAGACGACCCTAGGTGAAACAGAGCCTAACAGAGCATTCGCTCCCAAATTGACTATTCCTGTGACCCTGGTATCCGGTGAGAGGACGCATCAAGTTTTTGCCTATCTTGACTCTGGCTCTGCTGCAAACTTCATCCAGAAAGAGCTGGTGGATCATCTTCAGTTCCCCTGGAGACATCTTTAGCTGTTGCCTCAGTTAATGGACTGCCTCTGCCTGATCCCATTATCTCTAAAACCAAGCCGTTGAAGCTCCAGGTTGGAGTACTTCATTCTGAATATATTTCTTTCCTTGTTTTGCCCAAGGCCATCAATCCTGTTCTTCTGGGCCTGCCTTGGCTTCAACTACATGCCACAGTCCTGGACTGGAATTCTGGAGAGGTTCTCCAATGGGGCTCCAAGTGCCATGGTCGTTGTCTGTTGCAGATCCATCCTGTCAAGCCTCCTCTGCCTCAGTCGTTGGCGGGATTGCCTTCCCAATTTGCTCAGTATGCAGATGTTTTCAGCAAAAGGGAGGCTGAGACGCTGCCTCCACATCGGACTTATGACTGCCCCATTGAACTGGTTCCTAATGCCTCTCTACCCCGTGGACGGGTATATCCTCTCTCCTTGCCAGAGTCTCTATCCATTTCGGCCTATATCAAGGAGAATCTGGAGAGGGGTTTTATACGAAAATCTTCCTCCCCGGCCGGGGCTGGATTCTTCTTCGTTAAAAAGAAGGATGGATCCCTTCGTCCCTGCATCGACTACAGGGGCCTCAACCTGATCACAGTCAAAAACAAATACCCGCTGCCTCTCATCTCTGAGCTGTTTGATCGCATACGAGGGGCCAAATTTTTTTCTAAGCTAGACCTGCGTGGGGCTTACACTCTAGTCCGGATTCGCCGGGGTGATGAATGGAAGACAGCATTTAACACCTGGGACGGGCACTACGAATACCTGGTGATGCCCTTCGGACTGTGTAACTCTCCCGCAGTGTTTCAGGAGTTCGTTAACGATATCTTCCGGTATCTACTCTATGTCTGTGTTGTTGTTTATCTCGATGATATTTTGATTTTCTCCCCAGATCCGACGACTCATCGGAGGCATGTCCGTCAGGTTCTACTACGATTGAGGGAGAATCATTTATACGCCAAGTTGGAGATGTGCGTCTTTGAGAAGAACTCTCTGCCCTTCCTGGGCTAAATCATCTCGGATCAAGGCTTCAAAATGGATCCTGAGAAAGTGAAGGCTGTCCTGGAGTGGCCACGTCCCCAAGGCTTAAGGGCCATACAGCGGTTCCTGGGATTCGCCAATTTCTACCGGCAGTTTATTCCTAACTTCTCTTCTCTGACGGCTCCCATCTCGACCCTTACCAAGAAGGGTGTGAACGCCAAAGTGTGGACTCCAGAGGCACAGTCCACATTTATTAGCCTCAAGAAATCCTTCACTTCAGCCTCGATCCTCCATCATCCTGACGTACCTTGGCAGTTCTCACTGGAAGTGGACGCTTCCTCTGTTGGTGCAGGTACACTTCTGTTCCAGAGGAGCTCCAAAGGAAAGGCAGTAGTATGTGGCTACTACTCAAGACTGTTTTCCTCTGCTGAGCGCAATTACTCCATTGGAGATTGGGAGCTGCTGGCCGTCAAGTTGGCTCTGGAGGAGTGGAAACATCTTCTGGAGAGCGCTGCTCACCCCATCCTGATCTTCACCGACCACAAGAATCTTACTTACCTTCAGTCCGCTCAAAGACTGAATCCTCGTCAAGCCAGGTGGTCGATGTTCTTCACCCGTTTCCAGTTTCTGCTCCACTACCGTCCCGTGGACAAGAATGTGAGGGCCGATGCCCTGTCCAGATCGTTTGAGACGGAAGACTCGGTGGAGTCCCTTCAGACCATCATAGACCCGTCCTGCATTGTCACTGCTAATCCTCTGCAGGTTAGAGACATCCCTCCTGCGAGGACTTTTGTTCGGTTGGCAGACAGAAAAATAATTCTCCGCTGGGGACACAGTTCTAAACTGGCTGGGCACGCCGGTGTCCGTAAAACCCAAGACCTGATTGCTCGTCACTTCTGGTGACCCACGCTACCTAAAGATGTTCTGGACTTTGTCTCTGCTTGCACGGTGTGTGCCTCTAACAATGTGACTCACAGCAAACCTGCCGGCCTGCTTCAACCTCTGCCTGTACCCAATGCCCCCTGGCAGCACATTGCGATGGACTTCGTCACAGACCTTCCCCCCTCAGCAGGATGTAACACTGTCTGGGTGGTGGTGGACAGGTTCTCTAAGATGGCTCATTTTATCCCGCTGTCCGGCCTACCCTCTGCTCCTCGTCTGGTGAGTCTCTTCATTCAGCACATCTTCCGCTTGCATGGCTTACCTCTTCACATCGTGTCAGATCGGGGTGTTCAGTTTACCTCTAAGTTCTGGAGAGCCCTCTGTAAACTCCTGGATGTGAGTTTGGACTTTTCCTCTGCCTATCACCCCCAGTCCAATGGGCAAGTTGAGAGAATCAACCAGATCATGGAAAATGATCTCCGCCACTTCATCTCTTCACAGCACGATAACTGGGTACAGCTTCTTCCATGGGCCGAGTTTTCTTACAACAACCACACAAGCGAGTCCACCACTTCCACTCTGTTTCACATCGCGTACAGTCAACATCCCAGAATCCCTCTTCCTGTATCAACTTCATCTCAGGTACCCGCAGCTGACTCTGCATATGGGGACTTCTTGCAAATCTGGCAACAGACCCGGTCCTCTATTTTGCTGGCGGTAGATCGCATGAAGCGTATGGCGGATACTAGGAGAAGTATCTTCCTGGGACTAAAGTCTGACTGTTTTCTCTGAACATTCCCTTGAGGGTGCCTTCATACAAGTTTGCTCCCAGGTTCATTGGTCCTTTCGAGATCCTGCAACAAATCAACCCTGTCTCCTATAAGCTGCGGCTGCCTCCTACCCTCAGAATCCCTAACTCCTTCCATGTGTCCCTCCTGAAACCAGTGGTCCTGAACCGCTACAGTAAGACTTCTAGTTCCACAGTTGCTTCCTGCGGTCCCTCTGATATATTCGATGTAAAGGAGATCCTGGACTGCAAAAGGAGGAATCCGCCACGTCCTGTGTCATCTGCCACGTCCGGAGGAATCCGCCACGTCTGGCGCAACTTGCGGCTCCTGTGTCATCCGCCACGTTTGGCGCCATCTGCTGCACCCATCTCATCTGTGCTAGAGCTGCGGCCACCATCTGGACTATTCAGGTACCCTTGTGCGGGACATTGTATTTCTGGGGTTTCCAGTGGTTTGGCCAGCTGCCTTCCCGCTACAGCGGTACGGCCTAGTGGGTCCACTAACCCGCTTCATGACATAGACTTTGTTCATCCTCAAGTCACAGTGGCGGTCACTGAGAGAATAGATGGAGATGGGCGGGTCTGGAAGGTGGCAGACATAACGCTTCGAACCGTGAGTTAAAATAATGCTACTTAAGCACCATTAACGGTCATGCAGTTTATATAATAAATGTTGTGGCTGACCTCCATCCACATAAAAATCATTAACTGTGTTGGTGATGTTATGCCATGAGCAGAACTAGTTCTGTGAATTTAGTGATGACACCAGGCAGGTTTAAAGGAAGAAAAAAGAAGTAGATGCTCATTCAAGTCAGTTGATCGTATTCAGGAAATGTATACAGTTGTATGAGCAAAAGTCTCTGAAAAAGTTGGAACAGAAATGTAATCTTTCTCATAGTACAATATGGGACATTGATATTTTGCTACCATATTGATATGTGTGTATCAGGGTGTGGAGTCATTGACCAAGGGTGTATTTGATCTTTTTGCATGACAATGTCCGGCCACAAACGAACTGTGACAGTAAATCTTTCGAACAATTGGGACTGGGAAATTTTGAAGCTTTTCACTTTCTTATTTTTCTGAAGCTGAAGAAACATCTCGGAGGCTTTAGATTCTAATTTGAAAACAACAGAAAAAAAGGAAGGATTTCATTCCTTGGACTTCCCCTTAAACATGTGCCTCAACAGAGAAAGTGATTATGTTGAAAAATAGACTAGCAAATATACGTAAGTTATTCAGTGAAACTTGATTATATTAAACATTAAATATCAACCTCACTTTTTGATTTGCCCTCATACATGGAGATTTAGCGTGTTATTTTCTTAAATAACTACTTTAAGGAAATATTCTTAGAACAAGCTCTATGGAAATAGCAATCAGGGTTTTTACATGCATTTTTTATGCTGTGCATATTCCACAAAATAAATGGAGAAAACAACAAGAAGACCATGAAGAATAAGGCATATGGCCATTATAAATCAATGCAAAATGCACAAAGAATTGCAGTTTGCAGACACGTTGGCCCACAATAACTGATGCTGTCTAATAGACAGCGTAAAATCAGGCCAGGCAGTCAAAAAATGCATCAAATTTATCACAGTGGTGCACGCTGTATCAGAATTTTGGTGTATCTTGCATGACCTGTTAGACACTTTTCTCCTTCTTATACCTCTTTTGATTTGGCTTATTTTGAGGTAGAATTTTTTGCCAATTTTTTGTCGCATTTTCGGCAAACATTGGTGCATTTGAGCCACGCCCTCTCTGGCAAGCGACACCCCTATCCCCGCTGAGTCACACCTCTTTTTAGAAACACTTTTTAAAAAGTTTCTAGTGTCTAAATCACCCAGTTCCCATGTAATGACAATTCTCTGGTGCAGCCGGCGTAGAGAGTGGGTTGTTTGATGCGTAATCTACTTTTGTTGTGCTGTCTGAGTGCCCTAAGCCAGTGGTCCCCAACCACCGGGCCGCGGACCAATACCGGGCCATGGATCATTTGGTACCGGGCCGCGGTATACAGTATCCGCCCTGATGGCCGCAGGGAATTCTGGATGAAAAACCGCACCAAACTGCGGTGCATTTTTTTGTCCGGAATGTCCGCTGTGTAAAACTGCAGCATTTACATCCCAGGAGACCGCTGCAGCCTGTGATTAGCTGCAGTGGATGTCACATGGGATGAAGCTTCATCACAGGAGGCCGGCCCTCTGATGTAATCCAGGCCGGCCTCTTTGGATGACATTCCATCCTATGGGACCGCCGCTACAACCTGTGATTGGCCTGGTGGAATAAAACAGACTTCTGAGTAAGTACAGTATAAGATTTTTTTTTTCTCTGAGTTGCGTTTTTTGCGGTGGAATCGCTACGATTCTGCCACAATAAACGCAACAGCTGCTATTTGTTATGGGTGTTACCTCCCCATTGAATTCAATTGGAAAAATCAACAAATAAGCAGCGGTTACGTCAATACAATTGACATTCTGCGGAATAAAACTCCATACCGCATGTAAATTTCTGAGCATTTTTTTCACTCAGTATTTGCGCAGCGTGTGGATGAGATTTGTTATATCTCATCCACTTTGCTGCTACTGTATTATGCTGCCGATTTTCGAATTCCGTTGCGGAAAATACGCAGTATATACGCAACGTGTGAACTGACCATAAAAACATTTAAATTTTTATTTTATTTCCATTTAATTGTAGTGTGCAGGGTGTTTTGTAATGGATTTTTATACCACCCCCGCCCCCGTCTGTCCGTGGAAAAATTGTCTACAATGAAAGTGGTCCTTGGTGCAAAAAAGACTGGGGACTGCTGCCCTAAGCTGTCCGGACCAGCCAGTGAGGTGAGCGGATTTCTCGGCTGATAGTCTGACCCATGGAGAGCGTCTTGCCTAGCTTCAGACTCCTGAAGTGCCGTTTATGTGTTGGGCAGCTCGGCCCTGCTCTGGAAACCGGCTGGCCAGCATGGAATGTGGCTGATTAGACTTTCTGTGACTGAGATTAGGAGTGTGGAGTGTTGAAACCGAACAGCCAAGCACCAGAACAGCTGGTTATCTGAGCTTGAGAGGTTTGTGACTGAAGGGGTGGATGCCCTCTTTGTTCTCTTCCTGCATTAAGTATCATAGCTGCCTAACTGGCAGGCACAAGAATAATTGATTCTGATTTACCTGGCTGGAGACATATGTCGATGGAGTGACGGATGCCATCCATGTTTATCTTTTTTCTTTCTCATTATTTACTCGGCATTTGGACATGATAATTGCCTAATTGCCTGATATTGGATAAGTTGATCTACCAGGATGGAAAAGTCCTCTGAGTGGAGTGTGAGATATATCCCCATTATTTTCTTTGCTCCTAATACTATAACTGACTTATTGCCTGGCCCCCGAACAGTTTATCTGCTGGCTGGAGAGGCTTGGATGCAGGAATAGCAGTGTTTTTTTTTGTTTTGTTTTTAACCTAAGTGTAAACATAAGGGTGTTTATTTTATTGGCACATCTAATATGCCCAGAAAACAGAACCTGGGTGTCAACACCTGTAATATTAATGTCAGAGATAGAAAGTTGTTGGGGCGGGTCTCCAGACAGCCCACAAAAAAACTACCAGAAGTACTTTTAGGCCCTAAAATGGATAAATATTTTGAGCCCCCTGGCATGGCACAGAAAACTATGCAGAGACCATAGCTTAAAAGAGCATGCCATTATGCTATATTCTGCAAAAAGCAAGAAGCGACATCGCAAGTAAATGTCCTCTGACATGAAAATTCATAATTATTTGACTACGTTTCAGTTTCTATCTCTTTCCAATTACACAGCTTTTTTTTGACTGAAAAATAAAAAAGTTATGGCTCTCAATATGGTGACACAAAAAATAAATTAAATTAAAAAAAAAGTGATTTTATTGCGCAAATGCTGCAAAACGTAAAAAAAAAACTATACATTTGGTATCGCCGTAATCGTATCGAACTGCAGAATAAAGTAAAATTGGCATTTATAGTCCACGTTGAACGCCGTAAAAAAACAAACAAAAAAAACTTTGTCAGAATTGATGGTTTTTGGTCACCTTGCTTGCCAAAAAAATGGAATAAAATGTGATCCAAAAATCACGTGTACCCCAAAATGGTACCAATGAAAACTACAGTTTATCCTGCAACAAATAAGCCCTCACACAGCTCCGGTGGAGAAAAAATAAAAAAGTTCTGGCTCTCAGAATATAGCGATGCAAAATGTGCAGTATGTTCCAAAAGCAGATAAGATTGGGCTATCAGTGCGACATTGGCCACATATCAGCGGATTATTATTTATTTACCCCAATATTATACCCTCTTATTATGCCCTGATGTACTCCGCACAGCTTACATATGCCCACACATTATACACTGAAATACCAGCAACACCCCATGTCCAAAAAGTACTTACATATGCATTTGTTAGCGGCAGCAAAGATGTTAATACCTTTGAACTGGCTGCAACCTACTGCTCCTTCAGTAAGTCAATGGGTAGACAAAGTTAACCAAATCTGTCGTATGGAAGAACTTTCTAGCAGTGTGGAGGATACTTACGAGAAGTTTGTGAAAGTGTGGTCTCCCTGGCTGCAACATAGAGATGATTTAATTAGAACAAGTTTCTAATTCTTTGAATCTTCTATTGTAAGGCATTACTGTAATCCTACCCCCACCCTCTCCCCTAACCCCCCCCCTTGTACTACCCTCCCCTACCTTTCCATTTTATCTTTCCTCATGTTACACAAAAACTATATGTTATGTTGTCTTAACCAAAAATATTGTAGTAGCTTGGATCTATCACTAAAGACATGTGAAATGTGTGAATAAACTGTGCAGAGTGAAACACATTGAGGTTTTAGAAATTCATGTTAGCTATGTGTTGGATTCACGTAATCACCAATGAATATACCAACAGTGTACTTTTTTGGCACATGTTTAATAAGTCCAATTGAAAGACAAAGGTTAAATGTTTATGTATTACTCAGGTAATTGTTTTGTCAGTTTTGTATTGTAACTTGTACTTTAATACTAATAAAAACAGATTTGATTAAAAAAAAAGTATTTGTCTTCGGTGGCACAAACTGGGCACAACATATTGTGCGCTAAAATGGCATATCAGCGGAAAATTTTCACTTTGCACCATCTGCTGCGCAGCAATTTCTCATGAAAAAACACCTGTGGGGTAAAAATGTTCACTATACCCCTGAAAATGCCTTAAGGGGTATAGTTTCCAAAATAGGAGTCACTACTTGGGGGTTTGTTTTACTATTTGACCTCAGAGCCCTGCAATTTTGAACCAATGGTGTGAAAATCACCGAAATAGACCTCAAATGTGCATGGCGCTCTTCACTTCTAAGCCCTGTCATATGTCCAGGCAAATGATAAATGCCTTGAGGGGTGTAGTTTCTAAATTGGGGTCACTTCATGGGGGCTATCACGGTACTTTTGGTACCTTAGGGTTTTGCAAATGTAACGTGGCGCCCAAAAGCCAAGCCAGAAAAATCTGCATGCCAAATAGTGCTTCTGCCTTTCTGAGCCCTGCCGTATTTCTAAACTGCAGTTTATGACCCCATATGGGGTATTTCTGTAATCGGGAGAAATTGCTTTTCAAATGTTGGGGTGCTTTTACACCTTTATTTCACAGCATAATTCCACTAAATTCAGCAAAAATAACTCTGGCGTCAAAATGCTCACTATACCCCTTGATAAATTCCTTCAGGGGTGTAGTTTCCCAAATGGGGTCACTTTCATGTGGTTTCCACTGTTTTGTCCCCTCAGGTGCTTTGCAAATGCGACGCAAACCATTGCAGCTAAATTTGAGCTCCAAAAGCCAAATGGTTCTCCTTCCCTTCTAAGCCCTGCAGTGGCTCCAAACAGCCGTTTATTACCATATATGGGGTATTGCCGTGCTCAGAAGAGTTTTCTTTACAAATGTTGGGGTACTTTTTTCTCTTTTATCTATTGTGAAAATTGAAAAATCGGAGCTAAACCTACATTTTATTAGAAATAACTTAGATTTTCATTTTCACGGCCTAATTCCACTAAGTTTTTAAAAAAACTTGTGGGGTCAAAATGATCACTATACCCCTCGATAAATTCCTTCAGGGCTGTAGTTTCCCAAATGGGGTCACTTTTGGGTAGTTTCCACTGATTTGGTCCCTCAGGGGCTTTGCAAATGCAACATGGCACCGAAAACCATTCCAGCAAAACTTGAGCTCCAAAAGCCAAATGGCTCTCCTTCCCTTCTGAGCCCTGCCGTGTGCCCAAACAGCAGTTTATGACCACATATGGGGTATTGCTGTAATCGGGATAAATTGCTTTTCAAATGTTGTGGCGTTTTTTCTCCTTTATGCCTTGTAAATATTGAAGATTTCTACATTTTATTGGAAAAAATGTAGATTTTTATTTTTACATCCTAATTCCACTAAATTCAGTAAGAAACCTGCTGGGTTGAAATGCTCACTACTATACCCCTTGATAAATTCATTGAGGGGTGTAGATTACCATATGGCGTCTTTTTTTTTGGGGGGGGGCGTTCAACTGTTTTGGCACCCCAAGACCTCTTTAAACCTGACATGGTGCCTAAAATATATTCTAATAAAATGGAGGCCCCAGAATCCACTAGGTGCTCCTTTGCTTCTGAGGCCGGTTCTTCAGTCCAGTAGTACGCTAGGGTGCATGGATATTTATAAAAACTGCAGAATCTGGGCAATAAATATGGATTTGCATTTCTCTGGTAAAACCTTCTGAGTTACAGAAAAAAATTAACCCCTTCAGGACCCAGCCTGTTTTGGCCTTCAGGACCCAGCCGATTTTTTCAAATCTGACATGTGTTACTTTATGTGGTAATAACGTTGGAATGCTTTTACCTATCCAAGCGATTCTAAGATTGTTTTCTCGTGACATGTTGTACTTTATGTTAGTGAAAAAATTTTGTCAATAATTTTGGTATTTATTTCTGAAAAACACCACAATTTATTAAAAATTAGCAAAAATTAGCATTTTTCTAAATTTAAACGTATCTGCTTGTAAAACAGATAGTAATACCACACAAAATAGTTACTAGTTAACATTTCCCATATGTCTACTATATGTTTGCATCGTTTTTTGAACGTCCTTTTATTTTTCTAGGACGTTACAAGGCTTAGAACTTTAGCAGCAATTTCTCATATTTTAAAGAAAATTTCAAAAGCCTATTTTTTCAGGGACCTGTTCAGTCTGAGGTGGCTTTGAGGGCCTTATATATTAGAAAATCCCCAGAAGTCAACCCATTTTGAAAACTGCACCCCTCAAGGTATTCGAATCAGCATTCACAAAGTGTTTTAGCCCTTTAGGCGTTTCACAGGAATTAAAGCAAAGTAGAGGTGAAATTTACAAATTTTATTTTTTGGGCAGAAATTAATTTCTAATACATTTTTTTTTTGTAACACAGAAGGTTTTACCAGAGAAATGCAACTCAATATTTATTGCCCAGATTCTGCAGTTTTTAGAAATATCCCACATGTGGCCCTAATGTGATAATGGACTGAAGCACCGGCCTCAGAAGCAAAGGAGCACCTAGTGGATTTTGGGCCTCCTTTTTTTTAGAATATATTTTAGGCACCTTGTCAGGTTTGAAGAGGTCTTGTGGTGCCAAAACAGTGGAAACACCCCAAAAGTTACCCCATTTTCGAAACTACACCCCTCAAGGAATTTATCTAGGTGTATAGTTAGTATTTTGACCGCACAGGTTTTTCGCTAAATTTATGAAAATTAGTCTGTAAAAATGAAAATCATCTGAAAAAACATAGTAATTTTTAATATTTACAAGAAATAATAAAGAAAATGCACCCCAACATATGTAAAGCAATGTCTCCCGATTACGGTAATATCCCATATGTGGTAATAAACTGCTGATTGGACCCAAAACAGGGGAAACCCCCCAAAAGTGACCCCATTTTGGAAACGACACCTCTCAAGGAATTTATCGAGGGGTATAGTTAGCATTTTGACCACACAGGTTTTTTGCAGAATTTAGTGGAATTAGGCAGTGAAAATGAAAATCAACTTTTTTTCTGAAAAAGCATAGAAATGTTAAATTTTTACAAGGAATAAAGGAAAAAAAGAACCACAACATTTGTAAAGCATTTTCTCCTGATTACGGCAATACCCCATATGTGGTAATAAACTGCTGATTGGACCCATGGCAGCGCTCAGAAGGGAAGAAGCGCCATTTGGATTTTGGAGCACGGATTTTGATGGATTGTTTTTTGGTGCCATGCCGCCTTTGCAACGCCCTGGAGGGACCAAAACAGTGGAAGCCCCGCAAGTTACCCCATTTTGGAAACACCCCTCAAGGAATTTTTCTAGGGGTATAGTGAGAATATAGACTCCACGGGTCTTTTGCAGAATTTATTAGAATTAGGCGGAGAAAATTAATATCACAATTTTTTTCCACTAAAATGTTGAATTTTCTAATTTTCACAAGAAATAAAGGAGAAATAAACAACCAATTTTTATAAAGCAATTTCTCCCGGGTATGGAAATACCCCACATGGGGTCATGCATTTTTTTCATTAGAAATGAATTAACCCTTTCAGGACTGATCCATTTTTTGCTTTCTTATTTTCGTTTTTCACTACCCGCCTTCCAAGAGCCATAACTTTTTTCTTTTTCCGTCAGTAGAGTGATGTGAGAGCTTATTTCTTGCGGGAGGAATTGTAGTTTCTATTGATACCATTTAAAGTGAAATAAAAAGTACTGGGAAACTGAAAAAATAAATAGGAAAATATAGGAATATAGGATAAAAATCTGATTCCATTTTTTGGGGTTTTCGTTTTTACAGCTTTCGCTGTGCGGTTTTAAAACTAAAACGACAGTGATTTTGGCGGTTTAAATTATTTAAGTTTTTTACGGTGTTCAACGTGCAAGTCAAATAATGGCATATTGTAATAGTTCGGCCTTTTACGGACGTAGCGATATCAATTCTGTTTATTTTTTTACATTACTTTTGAAGAAAAATGGGAAAAGTTTTTTTTTTAAACTTTTTTTTCTTTCTCACTACTAATAACTTCAATTCTTCTACACATTTTATTAGTCCCCTTAGGGTACTTGTACCAGCAATTGCAGTATATTGTTATTTTTACAGGCTTCTGTAACTGCACGATCGCTGTTCCTGTCCGTTAGTCCTGGGTGTCAGCTCTAATACACAGCCGACGCCCGCAGCGTATGGAGCGGGCACAGCACGTGAGCCCGCTCCATACATCACCCTCGCACCATGACGTGCTATTAAGTCATAGTGCTCAAAGGGGTTAATGCACAGCGGATGGTGTGAATATTACAATTTTGCACTGATGTGCCATTTTAGTGCACAATATGTTGTGCCCAGTTTGTGCCACTGAAGACAAATACCTCATAAAACGTTAAGCGGGTTCTCCCGGGTATGGTGATGCCATATATGTGGGCGCAAACTGCTGTTTGGGGACGCTGCAAAGCTCAGAAGGGAGGGAGCGCCATTTTGCCTTTGGAGCGCAGATTTTGCTTGGTCGTTTTTCTGTTTTGGGTTTCGCTGGTATTTCAGTTTATAATGTGGGGGCAT
Source organism: Rhinoderma darwinii (assembly GCF_050947455.1). NCBI lineage: Eukaryota > Metazoa > Chordata > Amphibia > Anura > Rhinodermatidae > Rhinoderma > Rhinoderma darwinii. The sequence goes on along the minus strand of NC_134690.1, from coordinate 106,104,845 downwards.
ATTTAATCTGTGCGGAGAACATCAGGGCATAATAAGAGGGTATAAAAATCCGGTAAATAAATAATAATTCATAGATGCGTGGCCGGTGTCGCACTGATAAATGGTGTCGGATGTTACCCGCTTTTAGAACGCTCTGCACATTTTGCATCACCATATTCCTGGGAGCCAGAACTTTTTTATTTTTTCACCACCGGAGCTGCGTGAGGGCTTATTTGTTGCGGGACAATCTGTACTTTTCTTTGGTACCATTTTGGGGTACATGCGATTTTTTTGATCACTTTTTATTCTATTTTTTTGCAAGCCGGGTGACCAAAAACATGCAATTCTGACAATGTTTTTTAGTTTATTTTTTGCGGCGTTCACCGTGCACTATAAATGACCATTATATTTTATTCTGCGGGTCGGTACGATTACGGCGATACCATATGTATATAGGTTTTTTTTATGTTTTGCAGCGTTTGCGCAATAAAATCACTTTTTTATAAAATAATTTATTTTCTGTGTCACAATATTCTGAGAGCCGTAACTTTTTTATTTTTCAGTCCAAAAAGCGGTGTAAGGGCTTGTTTTTTGCGGGACGGGTTGTAGTTTTTATCGGTATTATTTTCGGGTACATGCGACTTTTTGATCACTTTTTATTCTCTATTTTGGGAGGGGTGGTGACCAAAAAATAGCGATTTTGGTGTCGTTTTTTATTGATTTTTTTTGGAGTGTTCATCGTGCGGGAAAAATAACATTATAGTTTTATAGTTGGGGTCGTTACGAACGCGGTGATACCAGATATGTGTACTTTTTTTAATGTGTTCATTTTTTTCCTATAATGAAAGACTTATTATAGGAAAAAAATGCAGTGTTTGTTTATATAACTTATAACTTTTATTTTTACACTTTTTTAAAACATTTTTAATATCTTTTTTTTACTTTTTTCACTTGTCCCACTAGGGGACACTTAGACTTGCAGCTTTGATCGCTGCTAGAGTACATTACACTACACACGTAGTGTAATGCACTACAACTGTCATTGTGTTGTGACAGTCACACGGACAGGAAGCCTCTGAGGACCGGCAGGAGGCTGCTCCTCCGAGGCTTCCGTACATGGCAACCCGGAGGTCATTATCTGACCTCCGATTGCCACGACAAGCATCGGTAGCCCCCACGATCACTTCGTGGGGGCTGCCGATGTGCTTCAAATCACTTAAAAGCGGCGACGGCAATCCGTCGCCGCATTTATGGGGTTAATTGCCAAAATCAGCGGCGATGGTCCGCTGACCGGCAAGGCTGGAGTGTCAGCTGTCAGGGACAGCGGACCTCCGGGTTCCCGGACACTGTCCGTTAGGACAGTGTGCGCCGGGAACTACTCCGCAATAGTACGTCTGGATGCGGGAACTAACCCCTCTGCAGGACGTACTATTGCGGAGCAGCGCGGGAAGAGGTTAATTAAAACAGATTTTCTGCAAAAAAAAATTTATTTGTAAATTTCAACTCCACTTTGCTTCAATTCCTGTGGAACACCAAAAGGTTTAAGAAACTTTCTAAGGCTGGATTCACACAAACGTGGCGTTTTTGCGGACGCAAAAACGCGGCGTTTTGCGCGTGCAAAAATCACTTGCCAGCTCCGTGTGTCATCCGTGTATGATGCGCGGCTGCGTGATTTTCGCGCAGCCGCCATCATAGAGATGAGGCTAGCCGACGTCAGTCACTGTCCAAGGTGCTGAAAGAGTTAACTGATCGGCAGTAACTCTTTCAGCACCCTCGCCAGTGAATTCCGATCACCATATCTAGCAACCTGTTAAAAAAAAAAAGAGGTTCGTACTTACCGAGAACTTCCCGGCCGTTGCCTTGGTGACGCGTCCTTGGTGACGCGTCCTTGGTGACGCGCCTCTCTTGACATCTGGCCTCACCTCCCTGGATGACGCAGCAGTCCATGTGACCGCTGCAGCCTGTGCTTGGCCTGTGATTGGTTGCAGCTGTCACTTGGACGGAATTGTCATCCCGGGAGGTCAGACTGGAGGAAGAAGCCGAGGAGTTAGCGGTAAGTTAGAACTTTTTTTTTTTTTTTTTACTCGTTCATGTATATTGGGATCGGAAGTCACTGTCCATGGTGCTGAAACAGTTTAACTCTTTCTGCAGCCTGGACAGTGACTATATCCGGACGTCGCGTTCCGGAAATTTTTTTGCCGGGTTCAGCCAAAACTAGTTTGGCCGAACCCGGTGAAGTTCGGTTTGGTTGTCCGGGTTCGCTCTTCTCAAAGACACTCCGTTTGGATGTTTGTAAATAGAAAAGCACGTGGTGCTTTTCTGTTTACATTCATCCTTTTGACAGCTCTTGCGCGAATCACGCAGTTCGCACGGAAGTGCTTCCGTGCGGCATGCGTGGTTTTCACGCACCCATTGACTTCAATGGGTGCGTGATGCGTGCAAAACGCCCAAAGAACGGACATGTCGTGACTTTTTTTCAGCGGACTCACGCTGAGCAAAAATCACGGACATGTCTGCACGGCCCCATAGACACATATAGGTCCGTGCAACGCGCGTGCAAATCACGCGCGTTGCACGGACGTTTTTCACGTTCGTCTGAATAAAGCCTAAATGTTGTTCCAAATACCTTGAGGGGTGCAGTTTTTAAAATAGGGTGTTTTATAAGGGGTTTCTAATAGATAAGGCCCTCAAAGCCACTTCAGAACTGAACCACCTCTTAGTGTATTCGGAGGATTTTTTTCTAATTTATTTTTTTGTTTGATCATAATTCAATAAAAGTAATAATTTGATTTAGTTCTTAAATAGTTGTCTAGCTCGTCGAGGTTAATTCGTCACATCAGTTGTCAGTTTGTCAGCGTCAATCCGTTGCCATTGTCAATCCATAGCAACCGTGTCAGTTAGCGTCAATCCGTCACCATCAGTCGCTTCAATTGTCAGTTAGGGCCTGTTCACATCACCGTTCGCTTTTTCGGAAGCCTGGAACGGAAAGCGAACGGTGATGTGAACAAGCCCTTAGTAAGCGTCAGTGTCAGTTAGTCAGCGTCAGTACGTGTCAGTCAGCGTCAGTTAGTCAGTGTCAGTAAGTGGCAGTTAGTAAGCGTCAGTGTCAGTTAGTAAGTGTCAGTCAGCATCAGTTAGTCAGCGTCAGTTAGTCAGCATCAGTGTCAGCCAGCATCAGTTAATCAGCATCAGTAAGGGCCTGTTCACATCAACGTTCGCTTTCCGTTCCAGGGTTCCGTCGGAGGTTTCCGTCGGGTGAACCCTGCAACGGAAAGTGAAAGTGTAACCACAGCTTCCGTTTCAGTCACCATTGATATCAATGGTGACGGAAACATCGCTAATGGTTTCCGTTCATCACCATTCCGGCAGATTTCCGTTTTAACGACGGAATCAATAGCGGAGTCGACTGCGCTATTGATTCCGTCGGAAAACCGGAAACCTGCCGGAATCGTGATGAACAGAAACCATTAGCGATGTTTCCTTCACCATTGATATCAATGGTGACTGAAACGGAATCTGTGGTTTCACTTTCCGTTGCGTAGGCCCTAAGTGTTATAGAAAAAAAATAAAATTTGTGTTTGTCAGTGTTAGTGTTTAGTGTTTTACGTGACAAAAAAAACCCCCCAAAAAACCTGTGACTATTTTGTGTGGTATTTTGTGTGGTATTACTATCTGTCTTACAAGCAGATGCATTTAAATTTAGAAAAATGCTAATTATTGAAAATTTTCTCAAAATTTTGGTATTTTTCACAAATAAATATTGAATTTATCAACCAAATGTTTTCATTAACATAAAGTACAATATGTCACGAGAAAGCATTCTCAGAATCGCTTGGATAGGTAAATGCATTCCCAAAGTTTTATCACATAAAGTAACACGTTAGATTTGAAAAAATACTAAGGACAGAAGTTGTCAAACTAACCAAATCTGTTTTTATGAAGAGGTGAGCAGAAGTCTAGACAGAGGGGCCGCTGTGGATTTAGTGTTTTTGGACTTTGCAAAGGCATTTGACACTGTCCCCCATAGACGCCTAATGGGTAAATTAAGGACTATAGGTTTAGAAAATATAGTTTGTAATTGGATTGAGAATTGGCTCAAGGACCGTATCCAGAGAGTTGTGGTCAATGATTCCTTCTCTGAATGGTCACCGGTTATAAGTGGTGTACCCCAGGGTTCAGTGCTGGGACCACTATTATTCAACTTATTTATTAATGATATAGAGGAAGGGATTAATAGCACTATTTCTATTTTTGCAGATGACACCAAGCTATGTAATATAGTTTAGACTATGGAAGATGTTCATGAATTACAGGCAGATTTAAACAAACTAAGTGTTTGGGCGTCCACTTGGCAAATGAAGTTTAATGTAGATAAATGTAAAGTTATGCATCTGGGTACGAACAACCTGCATGCATCATATGTCCTAGGGGGCGCTACACTGGCGGATTCACTTGTTGAGAAGGATCTGGGTGTACTTGTAAATCATAAACTCAATAACAGCATGCAGTGTCAATCAGCTGCTTCAAAGGCCAGCAGGATATTGTCGTGTATTAAAAGAGGCATGGACTCGCGGGACAGGGATGGAATAATGCCACTTTACAAAGCATTAGTGAGGCCTCATCTAGAATATGCAGTTCAGTTCTGGGCTCCAGTTCATAGAAAGGATGCCCTGGAGTTGGAAAAAATACAAAGAAGAGCAACGAAGCTAATAAGGGGCATGGAGAATTTAAGTTATGAGGAAAGATTGAAAGAATTAAACCTATTTAGCCTTGAAAAAAGACGACTAAGGGGGGACATGATTAACTTATATAAATATATTAATGGCACATACAAAAAATATGGTGATATCCTGTTCCTTGTAAAACCCGCTCAAAAAACAAGGGGGCACTCCCTCCGTCTGGAGAAAAAAAAGTTCAAGCTGCAGAGGCGACAAGGCTTCTTTACAGTAAGAACGGTGAATTTATGGAATAGCCTACCGCAGGAGCTGGTCACAGCAGGGACAGTAGATGGCTTTAAAAAAGGGTTAGATAATTTCCTAGAACAAAAAAATATTAGCTCCTATGTGTAGAAATTTTTCCTTCCCTTTTCCCTTCCCTTGGTTGAACTTGATGGACATGTGTCTTTTTTCAGCCGTACTAACTATGTAACTATGTAACTATGTAACTATGTCCTGAAGGCTAAAACAGGCTCAGTCCTGAAGGGGTTAAGAAAGTTATTGCCACTCTTGTCCATCATGACCAATGGGTCTTTATGCCAAGTAAATCTGTAAATGATGATTAAAAAAATGTATTCCTGAACTTATAAATAGACTGTTCTCATATAGGAGTTCACTCTATAATATCATTTGATGCCGCTTGACTATTGAATAGAAATTATTGTGGATTGCGCTGCGAAAATTTGGTTTTGTGTATAATTTTGTGTCCTGGATAAAGCTGTTTTATGCAGTTCCAATTTCCAGGCTATCATCAATAGGGAACTATCCCTCCCCTTCAGGTGATCCAGAGGGACACGACATTGTAGTCCCCTGTCCCCTCTACTTTTTGCCTTAGCACTAATATTAGGAGCAAGGGGATAGAATGATTCAGATATGCAGAAACTGAGGCTAGGATTTCTCTATTTGCAGACGATCTGTTACTGTTGGTAATACTAGGCAAGCGATCCAGTGTATTATGAATTTGTTTTATAAATTTGGTCAGTTTTCTGATTTACTGGCAGAAGTCTCTCCTGTTCACAATTGACCCTGGTGCAACTTATCCTTCAAATATTTGGGGGATATAGTTTATTAATCCTAATGCCACTCATTCATAGACTAAGTGCTGTAGTTAAAACCTGGAAGAACCTTACAATATCAATAGCCTCAAAAGTGGCACTTGTCAAAATGATGATGTTGCCGAATCTGGATTCTCCTACATTTTTCAAAACTCTTCATGGCTTGATTACAGAATTAATATGGAAGGGGAAACAGGTAAAGATTCGCTTTTCCTGACTCCAGAAAAATGGAGGACTCTCAGTACAGAATATGGTCTACTATTACCTCACAGCCCAAATTGAATATTTTGTGGACTGTGAATTTAACATGGTAAACCAGTGGGTTCTACAATTATATAGTACAGCCGCTGATCTTAATCTGCGTGAAATAATGAAAGGGGGTATTTTGTTTTTCAAAATCCCATTAAAAATATACTAACATATATGAACACTATATGAACAAAAGTATTGGGACCAGTGGCATAACTACCGCCGTAGCAGCCATAGCGGCTGCTACGGGGTCCGCGGCATGAGGCGGCCCGTGTCGCCCGCCTGCACAGGCCCCCACCATGGGCGGAGGCTCCGCTAGCAGCCGCTATGTCTGCTACAGCACGACGCCACTGAACACTACGGCAGAGCAGGGAGGTATCTCCCCGCTCTGCCATTAAACAAAAGACATGTATCCCCTATCCACAGGATAGGGGATACATGTGTGATCGCTGGCAGCGATAGGGAGAACGGGGAACCGAAAGTCCCCTGAAGTTCTCCATCACAAACCTCGGACTTCCGGGCTTGTGCGCATGCGTTACCAGCGCTCCTTTCATTTTTCTTGAGCTGCGCAGACTCTGGAAGTCAGAGGTTAGTCATTGAGAACTTCGGGGGACTTTCGGTCCCCCGTTCTCCCTATCGCTGCCAGCGATCACACATTTATCCCCTATCCTGTGGATAGAGGATACATGTCTGTTGTAGGACACACTGTCGGTCGGATTTTTTTGTGGGGTTGGGGCTGCATGGCGCTAACTACAGGGGGGGCTGTATAGTGATAACTACAGGGGGACTGTATAGCGTTACCTACAGGGGGGCTGTATAGCGTTACCTACAGGGGGTCTGTATAGCGTTACCTACAGGGGGGGCTGCATGGCGTTACCTACAGGGGGGGCTGTATGGCGTTACCTACAGGGGGGCTGTATAGCGTTACCTACAGGGGGGCTGTATGGTGTTACCTACAGGGGGGGCTGTATAGCGTTACCTACAGGGGTGGCTGTATGGAGTTACCTACAGGGGGGCTGTATAGCGTTACCTACAGGGGGGGCTGTATAGTGTTACCTACAGGGGGGGCTGTATAGCGTTACCTACAGGGGGGCTGTATGGCGTTACCTACAGGGGGGGCTGTATAGCGTTACCTACAGGGGGGGCTGATTGGCGTTACCTACAGGGGGCTGTATGGCGTTACCTACAGGGGGGCTGTATGGCGTTATCTACAGGGGGGCTGTATGGCATTATCTACAGGGTGGGTCTGTATGGCGTTATCTACAGGGGGGACTCTGTATGGCGTTATCTACAGGGGGGTTCTGTTTGGCGTTATCTATAGGGGGGATGTATGGCGTTATCTACAGGGGGGACTCTGTATGGCGTTATCTACAGGGGGTCTGTATGCTGTTCTCTAGAGGGGGCTGTATGGCATTCTCTACAGTGGGGGCTGTATGGCGTTCTCTACAGTAGGGGCTGTATGGCGTTATCTACAGTGGGGACTTTGTATGGTGTTATCTACAGGGGGTCTGTATGGCGTTCTCTAGAGGGGGGGCTGTATGGCGTTCTCTACAGGAGGGCTGTATGGCGTTCTCTACAGTGGGGGCTGTATGGTGTTCTCTACAGTAGGGGCTGTATGGCGTTAGCGCCATACAGCCCCCACTGTAGAGAACGCTATACAGCCCCCACTGTAGAGAACGCCATACAGAGTCCCCCCCTATAGATAACGCCATACAGCCCCCTTTGTAGATAACGCCATACAGCCCCCTCTGTAGATATCTACAAAGGGGGCTGTATGGCGTTATCTACAGGGGCTCTGTATGGCGTTCTCTACAGTGGGGGGCTGTATGGCGTTCTCTACAGGGGGGGCTGTATGGTGTTCTCTACAGTGGGGGCTGTATGGCGCTATCTACAGAGGGGACTGTATGGCGCTATCTACAGAGGGGGCTGTATGGCGTTATCTACAGAGGGGGCTGTATGGCATTATCTACAGGGAGGCCGTATGGCGTTATCTACAGGGGGGCTGTATGGCGTTATCTACAGGGGGGCTGTATGGCGTTATCTACAGGGGGGCTGTATGGCGATATCTACAGGGAGGCTGTATGGCATTATCTACAGGGGGGCTGTATGGCGTTATCTACAGGGTGGGCTGTATGGCGTTATCTAAAGGGGGCTGTATGGCGTTATCTACAGGGGGGGCTGTATGGCGTTATCTACAGGGAGGCTGTATGGCGTTATCTACAGGGGGGCTGTATGGCGTTATCTACAGGGGGGGCTGTATGGCGTTATCTACAGGGGGATATATGGCGCTATCTACAGAGGGGGCTGTATGGCATTATCTACAGGGGGCTGTATGGCGTTATCTACAGGGAGGGCTGTATGGCGTTATCTACAAGGGGGGGTTGTGTGACACCCAGGGGAGGGGGGGGGCCCAGTCAAAAGTTTTCTATGGGGCCCAGTCTTTCCTAGTTATTCTCCTCATTGGGACACCAACACATTACAACTCAAGGAGCTAAAACAGATTCCACTCTTCTGGGAAGGCTTTCTACGAGATTATGGAATGTGTCTGTTGGATTTTTTTTTTTCATTCATCCAGTGGAGCATTTCTGAGGTCAGTCACTGATGTTGCACGAGAGTGTCTGGCTCGCAATCCCTATTCTGGTTCATCCCAAAGGTATTCGATGGGGTTGAGGTCAGGGCTCTGTGTTGGCCAGTCAAGTACTTCCACACCAAACTCACCGAACCATGCCTTTATCGAACTTGCTTTGTGCACTGAGGCACATTAACCCCTTTCTGCTATTGGGCGTGACTGTACGAGGCAGGACCTAATAGGCTAACTGTCAGATGAAGAATGACTGCTACAATACACTGCACTACATAAGTAGTGCAGTGTATTGTACCGGGGATCAGAAGACCAGATATTCAAATCCCCTGGTAAGTGTAAAAAAAAAAGTGAAAAAAGTAAAAAAAAATGTTAAAGAAAAATAAATAAATACAAGTTTTAACTAATAAAAACAATAATCGCCCTGTTTCACTGATCAACTCCTTTATAATTAGAAAAAAAAGGAAAACATGAAAAAAACTCTACATAATAGGTATTGCCGCGTTCGGAACGGCCTGATCTATAAAAATATCAGATTATTTTTACCGCACGGTGAACACAGTAAAAAATTTTGATAAAAAACAATGACAGCATTTTATTTTTTGGTCATCTTGTCTCAAAAAAATGTAATAAAAAGTGATCAAAAAGTTGCAAGTAACGCAGAATGGTACCAATAGAAACTACAGTTCGTCACACATAAAACAAGTCCTCCCACAGCGATATCAACTAAAAAATAAAAAAGTTATGGCTGTCAGAAAATGGCGACACTAAAGCATGATTTTTATTGTGGGAACGTAGTGAAATGTAAATGAAAAAAATATAAATTTGGTGTCGCTGTAATCGTATCGACCCGCAGAATAAAGTTAACATGGTGTTTATACTGCACGGTGAACACTGTAAAAAAACAAAAAACAAAACCGTCCTAGCATTGCTGTTTTTTGGTTTTGTCATCTGCCAAAAAATTTAATAAATAGTGATAAAAAAAAGCTCGTTAAAGCTCGTTCCACAAAAAACAAGCCCTCACACAGCTCCATCAACGGAAAAATAACACAGAATGACCCTCAAAACGCAATGATCATAAATGACGACCCAGACTAATTTTTTAGGTCCAGTAGAATTTCACTAAATACCCCATATCATCATTTTCTCGACCCCACAGGTGGACCCTGTAGATGCAGCAGAGATGAGGAAACTTTAGGGCCTTGTGCTGCTTATGGGGCCAGTGAAGAAGTCAAATATAAGGCAATACTGGAGCGCAGATATTTTGCATAATACCCAATAAACCCGGCCTGTGCATAAAGGATTGGTTCAAAGCGTACCACACCAATCCATGGATTATTCATTCACCCCATTATTATATCATCCTATTATGCCCTGATGCACTCCACCCAGTTTACATATACCCTGATGTACTCCGTCCAGCTTACATGTGCCCCACATTATAAGCTGAAATACCAGTAAAACACCAAGCAAAATCTGCGCTTCAAAAGCAAAATGGTGGTCCAACTGAGCCTGGCAATGTGCCCAAACGGCAATTTATGACCACATATGCGGTATTACTGTATTCTGGAGAACCCGCTTAACAATTTATGGGGTGTGTATCTATGGTGGTACAAGCTGGGCACAACACATTGGGCACTGAAATGGCATATCTGTGGAAAACTGCATTTTTCAATCTGCAACATCTATTGTGTAATCATTTTTGCAAAACACTTGAGGGGTCAAAATGCTCACTACACCCCTAGATAAATTCATTGAGGGATCTAGTTTCCAAAATGGGGCAATTTTTCGGGGGTACCAGTGTACTGGTACTATAGATCAATGCAACATGGTGTAAAAAAACAATCTTGTAAAATCTCCACTCCAAATACTAAATGGCGCTCCTTCCGTTTAGAGCCTTGCTGTGTGTCCAAATAGCAGTTTATGACCACGTGTGGGGTATTGCCTTACTCTGGAGAGAATGCTTTACGAACGTTGAGGTGCTTTTCTCCTATAATCCATGTGAAAATGCAAAATTTTGGGCTAGAACTACATTTTTACGCAAAAAAAAGTTATTTTTTTTTATTTTCACATCCCAATTCTAATAAATTCAGCAAAAACTTGTGTGGTCAAAATGCTCACTACACCCCTAGATTAATTCCTCAAGGGGTGTAGTTTACCAAATTGAGTCACATTTCAGGGGTCATTACTGTACTGGTACCTCAGGGGCTTTGTAAATGCAACATGGAGCCCAGGAATCAATCCTGCAAAATCGGCGTTCCAACTGCCAAATGGTGCTCCTTCCCTTGTATCCTGCCATGTATCCAAACAGACCATGACCATATATGAGGTATTTTTCTACTCTGAAGAAGTTGCTTTACAAATGTTAGGGTGCTTCTTCTCCTTTATTTGTTGAGAAAATGAAAATTTTTGCACTTATGCTACGTCTTATTGGATAATAATGGAATTTTTCATTTTCACTGCCCATTTCTAATAAAATCTATGAGACACCTGTGGGGTCAAAATGCTCACTACACCCTTAGATTAATTCCTCAATGGGTGTAGTTTGCCAAATGGAGTCACTTTTGGGTAGTTTCCACTGTACTGGTACTTAAGGGGCTTTGCAAAAGACACATGGTGAAGAAAAACCAATCCAGCAAAATCTGCTCTCCAAAAGCCAAATTGCGCGCCTTCCCTTCTGAGCCCTGATGTGTTTGCATACGGTGGTTTATTACCACATATGGGGTATTTCCGTACTCTGGAGAAGTTGCTTTACAAATGTTATGGTGCTTTTTCTCCTTTATTTGATGAGAAAATTAAACATTTTGACCTAAAGCTACGTCTTAGTGGAAAAAAAATGTACATTTTCATTTTCACTGCCCAATTCTAAGGAAATCTATGAAACACCTGGGGGGTCAAAATGCTCACTACACCCATAGATGAATTCCTCTAGGGTGTAGTTTTCCAAATGGAGTCACTTTTGGGGGGTTTCCACTGTACTGGTACCTTAGGAGCTTTACAAATGCGACATGCTGCAGAGAAATCAATCCAGCAAAATCTGTACTCCAAAAGCTAAATGACGCTCCTTCGCTTCTGAGTCCTGCCGCTTGCCCAAACAGCAGTTTATGACCACATGTTGGGTATTTCTGTACTCGGGAGAAGTTGCTTTACAAATGTTGGGGTGCTTTTCCTTTATTTGTTGAAAAAATTACAAATTCTGAGGTAAAGCTACATCTTATTGGAAAATAATGTAATTTTTCACTTTCACTGCCCAATTCTAATGAAATCTATGAAATACCTATGTGGTCAAAATGCTCACTATACCCCTAGATGAATTCCTCTAGGGGTGTAGTTTCCCAAATGCAGTCACTTTTGTGGGGTTTCCTTTGTTTCGGCACCACAAGACCTCTTCTAACCTGACATGGTGCCTGAAATATAATTTAAGAAAGGGAAGGCCCTAAAATCCACTAGGTGCTAGTTTGCTTCTGGGGCTTTTGTTTCAGTCTGTTAGCACACTAGGGCCACATGTGGGATATTTCTAAAAACGGCAGAATCAGGGCAATAAATATACAGTTGTGTTTCTCTTGTAAAAACCTTCAGTATTACAGGTAAAATGGATTAAAATGGAATTTCTGAAAAAAAATAAAAAAATAATTTGCTAATTTTCCTTCCACTTTGCTTTAATTCCTGTGAAACGCATAAAGGGTTACAAAACTTTCTAAATGCTGTTTTGAATACTTTAAGGTGTGAAGTTTTTAAAATGTGGTGATTTGTGGGGGTTCCTAATATAGAAGGCCCTCAAAGCCACTTCAGATCTGAACTGTTCCCTAAAAAAATAGCCTTTTGAAATTTTCTTGAAAATGTGAGAAATTGCTGCTAAACTTATAAGCCTTATAACGTCCTAGAAAAATAAAAGGATGTTCAAAAAATGATGCCTACATAAAGTAGACATATGAGAAATGTTAACTAGTAACTATTTGGTGTGGTATAACTATCTTTTTTACAAGCAGATACATTTGAATTTAGAAAAATGCTAATTTTTGCACATTTTCTCTAAATTTTGGTGTTTTTCACAAAGAAGTATTGAATTTATCGACCACATTTTCTCACTAACATAAAGTACAATATATCATGAGAAAACAATCTCAGAATCACTTGGATAGGTAAAAGCATTCCAAGGTTATTACCACATATAGTAACACATGTCATATTTTAAAAATGGGGCTCTGTCATTTGGTCCAAAAGTGGCTGTGGCGGGAAGGGGTTAATGCTGGAACAGAAAAGGGTCTTCCCCAAAGTTGGAAGCATACAACTGTCCAGAATGTCTTGTTATACTGATGCATTCGATTTCTCTTCATTGGAACTAATGTGCCTAGGCAAACCTCTGAAAATTAGCCCTATAGCATTATTCCTTTTCCACCGAACTTTACAGTTGGCTAAATGCAGTCAGATAGGTAACATTCTCCTAGCATCCATCTGACTGCCAGAGAGAGAAGGGTGATTCGTCACTCCACAAAACAAATTTCCACTGCTCAAGACTGCAGTGTCGGAGTGCTTTACACCACTCCATCTGACGCTTGGCATTGTGCTTGGTGATGTAAGGCTTGTATACAGCTGCTCATCCATGAAAATGTATGCCCTGAAGCTCCTGGGCCACAGTTTTTGTGCAAGTGTTAATGTCAGAGGAGGTTTGAAACTCAGCAGAGCGTTGGCGACTTTTATGGACTATGCGCCTCAGTGACCCCGCTCTGTAACTTGTAAGTGGTCTGCTACTTTGTGACTGAGTTACTGGGGTTTCTAAACACTTTCCATTTTGAATAATATTACTTACGGTTTATCGTCCTATTACAATACCACACTCAAATTTAGTGAACTCTTTAAAGCAACGGTTACGAAAATATGGTCAACGGTTATGAACCTAGACGTGATCGGTAATAGCTCGATCCTGCGTGTCAGAGTCACACATGACCCGCTGCCACTGAACTCGTCAGTGTTGCTGACCTGATGGATACAGATCTCAGTGCAACATACAGATGCTCCATATACAGGATACAAAGCAGCTGTATCTCAAAAAGTTAAAATAATTTTTAATAAAAAGTATTTAGAAAGTCGCACCAATCACAATTTGATTTCAAAGGTGTACATAGCCTTTAACAAGGATATTGGAATGAAACTTTGGACAAAATTTGGAAGTTATAGATTAGATCAAGTTATGGGGTTTACAAGTAGCAAATTATTTGAATAATAAAAATAAAATAATTTTGGATTGCCCCAATATTCTATCTTCATATATTTTTTTTAAATTGACACACACATTGGATGCACAGGCAAAGTCTGGTCCATTATCTACTGCTTATTTTAATATGTTTGAATATATTTTGGACCAAAGTCCTAAAAAATACAAAATTATTACTAAACTTTATGCAGTTTTGATTCACAATCAAGTCAAGGTTAATGAAATTAAATGCTGTGAAAAGTAGCATAGAGGTATAAGAGAAATTTCATCTTCAAGTGGGGAAAATAATTTCAGTAAGGGTATGTTCACACGAGGTCATTACGTCCGTAATTGACGGACGTATTTCGGCCGCAAGTACCGGACCGAACACATAGCATCATAGTTATGTACGACGCTAGGAGTCCCTGCCTCGCTACCGGACAACTGTCCCGTACTGAGCAGGTGGCACAACACGACTCCAACACTCTAAGGCACAGGAAAAAAATATAGCACGGGATACAGGATACAGGTAGAAGGGCACGGGGGCAACGGGAACAGGATAACACTAAGGAACTATTTGCTAAGACTAACATGGGTAAACACAACAACGCTAAGGCAATGAGTGAAATGGCAGAGCCATTTTTATAGTCCAGGGTGATCATGGGCTGATTACAGATTTTACATTTGCGCTTACTGGCCCTTTAAGGCCAGACGCGAGCGTGTGCGTACCATACAGGAACCAGCACAGTAATGCGCAAGTGAGTGCCAGCGTTTCTCACAGAGGGAGATGCCGCTCAGCACTCACTGGTCCATGGCCGCGGCCGTCGAGGGGTGTTAGAATGATGGTCCACGGCTGTGGACGTTACATTCACTACAGGTCCAATTTTAAACAGTCTGTGAAAACTGGGGTCATTTGTGGGTGGGCATTCCTCATTGTTATTGTAATGCAGGAACCTTAGCAGGATCTCAAAATGAGCCCTAGGCATGGTGAGGCCTGACATAGTAACTGTTGGGATTGCGTGTAATAAATTGTGCTGCATAAATATTTGTCAGCTGTACCATAAGACAAATTAATTAGTCAGAGTAAAATATTTTAAAAAAATCTATTTTTCTAAATCCAGCAGTGCCCAAGTTGGTGCCTGGGGTGGCAGTAAATTCAGGCACCAGGGGCATATGATTATCAGGGGCATATAATTATCAGGGGCAATCCATGCAGGGGTATCAGAACTAGGTTGTGCTTGCTCACTAGCCCTAGAACATCTACAGGGGGGGGGGGGGGTTCATCACTACATGTGTCACTTTAAAATGAAGACATCAAAAATCTCACCTCATCTCCGCTGTCAGACTCTGACTCTGCACAGGGTAAGGCGTACATCTCTTCAGCAGTGAACACCCGCTTTGTAATTTTAATTAATAACGTAGTTTTTAACTCCCTGAACCTCTAACCCTAATTAGCCCTA
Source organism: Rhinoderma darwinii (assembly GCF_050947455.1). Taxonomy (NCBI): domain Eukaryota; kingdom Metazoa; phylum Chordata; class Amphibia; order Anura; family Rhinodermatidae; genus Rhinoderma; species Rhinoderma darwinii. Next base: position 106,089,612 of record NC_134690.1, on the reverse strand, counting down.
CCTCAGGGGCGTAGCTAGGGGGCAGGCTGGGCATGTGCCCCGGGCACAACTACAAGGGAAGGAAGGGGGGCGCCGACCAGGGGAATGGTGGCATGTGCCCTCCAGGCCGGTACCCCCATAGACGTTTAGGGCCATGGCAACCCATGGCTGTTAAATTTATTTAAAAGCTCGGGCAGCGCAGGTGACAGGAGCGGGAGCTGTGTAATGTAAAGCACAATGTTCTCCTGCACAGGCAGAGCGTGTGTGCTCCGGGCGACTGCTTTATACATCACATGTGACGTCATATAATGCAGCCGGCCATACACTCTGCCTGTGAGGAGAACACCTAGCAGACAGGCAGGGAGGATGGAGGAAGGGAGGGCTGGGGAGGGCTGGGGAGGAGCAGTCTTACACACAGCTCTCCTCCTGCCTGCAACGTCTGACCGCTGACAACATAAAGATCCCTCCATGGAGCTCCAGACTGGTAAGTACAGCTGTGTATGTGCAAGTAGGGGGAGCTGTCAGTGTTTTGTGTGTGTGTGTGTGTGTGTGGGGGGGGGGGTTCTTTATAAATCGTTTTTGTGTGGGAGGGGGGACTTGACTGTAAATATTATGTGTGGGGTGAGGGGATTCTGTATAAATTGTTTTAGTGGGGAGGAAGGATTTTATGGCCTCATGCACACTTCCATCGGCCGTTGAGCGGCCGCTAATGACGGTTCCGTGAATCACGGACCGCACACGGATGGCTTCCGTGTGCAGTCCGTTGTTTCACAAACCAAATCAATGCAAAGGCCGAGACTGTTCCATCAAAAACGGGCAGGAGTAGGACCTGCCCTATTTTTGAGGGAACGGCCGCACAGTTCCGTTAAAACATCGGAAGTGTGCATGGCCCCATTGAAATGAATGTGTCAGGGTGCTATCAGTTTAAATAATGGATAGCACCCTAATGAAAAAAACTGAAGTGGGCATGAGGCCTAAGGCCTCAAGCACACATCCGTTGCCATTTATACTGCTTCATATCATGGATCCACGAAACAAGGACCGCACATATAACTATATTGCTTGTAAACTGTACAAATGGCTTTATGCTGCAGTTACATTTAAAAAAAAGTGAAAAAAAGTGAGTAGGGAGGGAGGGGGGGCCAAACTGAATCTTTGCCTCGGGTGCAGGAGAACCTAGCTACGCCTCTGCCTACCTAATACCCTAATGCTAAATTATTTTTAACTAGCCCTGACCCTACCTAACCTTACACTACGTACATTCTAACAAGCTAGTCTGATATTATCCCTAACTAATTTACTATAACTGTTGCTAACTAACAAACTTTTTTTCTATATATTTTTTACATTTTGTTTACAGGGACAGAGAAAGAAAAAAACACAGAAAAACCCAACAAAGGGGTCTCACACACAGTCTGGCTGACTGAACTGATCCAGTGATGTCTGTCACTAGGCAGTGACAGAGGACACTAATGGGGTGATGGGACACACTGGGGTGCTGATGGGGCACAGGGGTATGCTGATGGGGAATAGGAGGTGACTGATCAGCACAGAGGGTGACTGATCAGTACAGGTGGTGACTGATCAGGCTGTTGGGGTATATTTAAAACTTTTTTTTAACAATTCATCTTCTCCTCTCACCTAATAGTCCGTCTCTGATCTCTTCTCAAAACCAACAGAGGAGATCAGAGCCGGAGACTATTGTAAAACAAGCCCTGCCTATGTCACTCCACTGTGATTGGTCTGTCTGCACTGACTGTGATTGGTCCCCTGTCAGCTAGCTCTGTTGCTAAGCTCTCTCGGACAGCAGTTTGCAGTGATCTGTCACCACATCCCGTGGCACTGCGACAGTTTAACTGCATCATGTACATGCACGTCAGAATGCGCTAACCAGCCCAATTCCCCGACGTGCATGTATGTGAAAATGCGGGAAGGGGTTAAATTCACTACATGTTAAAATTTGGCTACAGTGGCTGAAACACAGGGAAACCAGTATGTCTGAAGATATCCTAAAAATAAGTATATACCAGGGAAAGGTTATTAGCAATAATTGTGCTTTGCTGTAGTTAATGGTTAGCAATTTCACACAAGACAGAAACATGAAATAACTGACGTAATGAAAAAAAATGTAAACCTCAGAAAAATGACATGACTTTAGGTTTTTGGTGTGATTTTTTTGGGTCTTTTAATGTAAATAACCAGTTTTGAAAAAGGTTTCTAGGATTTTTCTTTAGGAAACCACTTTTGCTGTACTTCATATCAAACTTTGTCATGTATTTTTCTCTTTTTCACACATTGGGCCTCATTTATCAAAACAGTCTAACGTAAAAACTGGCCTTGTTCCTCATAGCAACCAATCAGAGCTCAGCTGTAGTTTCTTTTTAAATACCCTGGACAAATGACAACTCAAATGTTATTGGTTAGGCGGTTTTTCTATTAGACAGTTTTGATAAACAATTCCATTACAATTTAAAAAATATATTGAAAAAAAAAATCATCTTGAGTGCACATTTTTAAATTCCAAATTACAACAAATCATGAAATAATATAGTTTTTTTAAATATACAGTTTGGAGCAAGACACTATCTGGAGCAATATAGTAAATTTATTAATGCAAATCTATTTATCAGGTCAAAAAGAGTTACATTTCAGTAGCAAAGAGGGACAGAGGGATTTGCGTAAAAAAAAAATAGGGTCTATCCCTTGAAAAGAGGGACATGGGAGGCATGCAGACACAGCTCTGATAACTATAATGTAATAGTAATAAGTCATAAAACTGTGTAATTTATTACATGACCAGGACAGATTCGTAACCTCTGGAAGTAAACAAATAAGGTTTCCATTCCATGACGACAAGCAAAGATCTTGAGCAGTGGCGTAACTACCGCGGTAGCAGCCGTAGCGGCCGCTACGGGGTCCGCAGCTGGAAGGGCCCAGTGCCGCCAGCCAACACGCCCCCCCATATGCACGGTGGCGCCGCTAACAGCCGTTATGGCTGCTACAGCGGTAGCGCCGCTACTACGGGGCCCGCGCCGCCGAGCCTCCAACAAGTATGGGCCGGGCGACACAGGCCCTCTCATGCCCGTAGGCGTCACTAGCACCGGAGGGGGCCCGGTGCTAGTGACAGCCAAATACATGCCTTAGCGCTGAATGGCCGACCATTCATCGGCTTACAATGACTCTGATTGGCGGGGCAAAATGACTTGCTCCGCCAATCAGCACTTTTCAACGACGCTAGCAGCGCGATGACGACATCGCGACATCATCGCGCCGCTTCCATTCTTGAAAAATGATGATTGACGGGGCAAGTGACTTGCCCCACCAATCAGCGTCATTGAACGACGCTTCGTTCAGCTCCAGCAGACCTGTTCAGAAGAGAGCAGATATGCATTGCCCTCGGACTGCGCCGGAACAAGGTCATATGAGTCTGTAAAGCTTTTTTTTTTCTAAAAAAAACTGTGACTGGCAATATCTATAGTGGGGGCTCCATCTACAGTTGGGGTCGTCTATATGTGGGCCACTATATACAGGGGGGTCTATATGTGAGGATGTGGGCCACTATATACAGGGGGGTCTATATGTGGGCCACTATATACATGGGTGGTCTATATGTGGGCCACTATATACAGGGGGTCTATATGTGGGGATGTGGGCCACTATCTACAGGGGGGGTCTATATGTGGGGATGTGGGCCACTATATACAGGGGGGTCTATATGTGGGCCACTATCTACAGGGGGGTCTATATGTGGGGATGTGGGCCACTATCTACAGGGGGGTCTATATGTGGGGATGTGGGCCACTATCTACAGGGGGGTCTATATGTGGGGCACTATTTACAGGGGGAGCTATATGTGAGACACTATAAAGGGGTCGGCTATATGTAGAGCACTATCTATAGGGGAGCTATTTTTTAGGGCACATTCTATAGGGGTGGGCTATATGTGGGACACTATATACAGGGGTGGGTTACCTGTGTGGCACTAGCTACAGGGTGGCTATATGTAGGGCACTGTATACAGGGGGAGCTATATGTAGGGCAGCATGATGGCTCAGTCTTTAGCACTATTGCCTTGCAGCTCTGGAGTCCATATGTGGGACACTATCTACAGAGGGCTGTATGTGGGACACTATATACAGGGAGCTATGGGGGCACTATCTACAGGGGGCACGGTGTGTGTGACAGTGTATGGTACTATTATAATCAGGGACACAGTGTATGCCGCTATTATCGTTAGTGGTGCAGTGTATAGTGGTTTATTATATTTAGAGAATTTTAACTTCGTTTATAGGTCCAGAAATGTTTTAAAAGTGAGAAGCTGAAGACATCTGAGCGGAAAACTCCAGAAATGGGTCGTGGCCGGTAGAAATCCATCATAGAGGTCTGGACCGGAGGCAGAAGAAAAGAACTAGAATCTGAGACGTCTCCGGTGAGTCACTTAATGTAAATGTTTATTCTGCTTCTAATCAGCACTGTAGTCGCTGTTTAATCTGCAGCGAGATAATAGGTGGTATGATTTTTTTTTGTGAAACAGCATCTCCCAGCATATCTTTACTATTGTTCGGGCCATGCTGGGAGCTGTAGTTTTACGCCGTACATACCTATACGGCAGGGGTTGCACTAAATTGAGCTGTATTTATTCTGGTGTTGTATATATGTACTGATCTTGGTTTTGGTGCTGTATATATGTACTAAGCTTTGTTCTAGTTCTGTATTTATGTACTGAGCTCTGTTCTAGTGCTGTATTTATGTACTGAGGTTGGTTCTAGTGCTGTATTTATGTAATGAGGTTTGTTCTGGTGCTGTATATATGTAATGAGCTATGTTCTGGTGCTGTATATATGTATGGGCTTGGTTTTAGTGCTGTATTTATGTACTGAGGTTTGTTGTGGTACTGTACATATGTCAGAGCTTGGTTCTGGTGCTGTATTTATGTACTGAGTTGGTTCTGGATCTGTAAATATATAGGATATATTTATAATAACAAAATTGCAGGGCAGATAGAATTGTTCTCAATTTATTGTATATTTAATGGGAATCTGTCATGTAGTTTTAACCCCTTGAACCGCCACCATGCGGTAATACATGACCTGACAATATTTCCAAACATTCCCTTGTATGTTTTTTTCAGATGCAGCAAAATCTTTAAAATCCACTTTTAAAACGGCATCCACACTGACAAGACGCGGTGTGTGGACCCACTGGGCCGTACCGCGTAGCGGGGTAGCAGCTGGCCACCAAGGTACAAAACAATGTCTATAGTTCAGAACGGGTACCTGAGGCAATGTAGACAGTAGCGGAAGCACGACTTGACTTTCACAGCAGGTGGCACCGTAGATGCAGCGGAAGACACGACTTGACTTTCACAGCAGGTGGCACCGTGGATGCAGCGGAAGACACGACTTGACTTACACAGCAGGTGGCACCGTGGATGCAACGGAAGACACGACTTAACTTTCTCAGTAGATACAATAGCACGGGATACGGGGTACAGGCAGCAGGAACGGGTAACACTTGTAACTGGAAAACACTGGGAGACCATTTGCAAGACAAACTTAGGTATACAACAATGCTCAGGCGTGGAACAAGTGGGCAGCGCCCCTTTTTATAGTCCAGCAGCCATTTGGGCTAATTATTGGTTGGTGTCAGCTGGACGCGTACAGACCCTTTAAGGCCGTGCACGCACGGGTGCGCGCGCCCTGCGGGAAACAGTCCAAGGACCTGGAAGTGAGTGCCGGCATCTCCCTGGAGGGAGCTGACGCCGAGAAGACAGATGTCCATGGCCGGGGCTGTCAGACGGTAAGTCTGAACGACGGCCCCCGGACATAGACGTACACACACTATATGCTAATTACTCATTAGAGGGTCATGGGTTGGTGCTGCTATCTTGAAGAGTCACATAGTCCTGCCTCCAAACTCACCTTTCCATGCCTGATTGACATCCCCCTGGCTGATACAACTTTCTCGGATGCGCCACTGCCTTGTGGCACTATACACAAGTGGGTAGGCTGTGTGGCACTATACACAAAGGGTGGCTGTGTGGCACTATACACAAGGGGGAACTGTGTGGCACTATACACTTGGGGGAAATGTATGGCACTATTTACAAGGGGGAGGGCTGTGGCTTTATCTACAGGGGGCTGAGTGTGGCGCATTCTACAGTGGGCTGAGTGTGGCACTATCTACTAAGGGGGCTGTGTGGCACTATATACAATGGAGGGAGTCTGTGTGGCACTATATACAGTGGGAGCTGCATAGCGCTATATACAGTGGGGGCTTTATGGCAATATCTACAGGGGGCTGTATGGCAATATCTACAAGGGGGAGGTGGGGACGCTATCTACAAATGGAGTGTGACACTCTCTATAGGCGCGGCTATATAGCACTGTCTACAGAGGGGCTGTATGGCACATTCTACAGGGGGCACTATTTATAAGGGGGGCTGCATGTGGCATCGGGGGGGCCCAGTCAAGAGTTCCTATGGGGCCCAGTCTTTCCTAGTTACTCCCCTGATCTTGAGGAAATGCTACATGATGTATTCTAGAATATTGCAGAACTTTCCATTTTAAAATGAATTGAATTGCAAGAAACAGAAAAAAATTTTTTACAATAGAAATACAATTAAATGTGTAGCCTTGAAGTGATGGTATTCGGCCTAAACGTAACAATTAACCCTTACAATGTCAGAGATATAAGAGGAAGACAAAACACTGTATAGTTTGCATTTGCTACATAGCAAATTAGCTGTCATGCTTAACAAGCAGAGGAGAGAGGCTGCTTTCCACTTGAAGCCTTGCTTGCTACTCTCCGCCTGAGCTTTGAAAAAAGCATTAGAGATTCTTGTCACAGATGTTTCTTTCATAGACTGTTGTGTGAGAATGACATTCTGTAAAAATGGTTTAGTACTCTTCTTTCTTCTCTGAAGAAAACAAAGTACGCTGGCGAGCTTGGCCAAATGGTCTCACGGAACCCTCTTCATTTATTCCACAATAGCATTAAGGATCATGACATTTACAGGGCTGATCTTAAAAAACACATTGGCAAATGTACAGTGCAGAGATATTTGTCTAAAGTGTGTGCCATTGAGTCGGGTTTTGTTCATCAGGATGAAAGTCGTCAGCACAGTGTTCAATACTCAAACACCATGAAAAAAAAGAGTTTTTTTTTTTGTTTTTTTACACCATTTTCTACAGAACTGTCCATGGTGTTGTGGAGGTAATTTATAAGAGATTTAACAATTACTGTTTAACTTCAAGAAAATCTTTTTTTGCTGTTATTTTGTTAACGGATTAGTGTCATGCTTTACTGAGAAGGTAAGTGAGATCACATGGAAAATTATCTTATTAAACCGCTAGTTTTTTTTTATTTAGTTATTTTATATTAATTTTATTTATTTTTTACCTTTATGTCAGCCTACATGTCTTCTTTTAACCCCTTAATGACCAGCCTATTTTAGACCCTAATGACCAATCCATTTTTTTACGTTTTTCCATTGTTTCATGCAAAGAGCTATAACTTTTTTATTTTTGCGTCGACATTGCTGTATAAGGTCTTGTTTTTGCGGGACAAGTTGTAATTTTTAATAGCACCATTTTGTGGTACATAGAATTTATTGATTAACTTTTATTAACTTTTTTTTGGGGGGGGAATAGAAAAAAACGCGCAATTTCGCCACACTTTTTTGCGTCCTAAATTTACGCAGTTTACCGTGTGGTATAAATAACACAATAACTTTATTCAGCGGGTTGTTGCGATTGCAACGATACCAAATTTAAATCGATTTTGTATGTTTTCCTACTTTTACACAGTGAAAACACTTTTTTTTCAAAATCATTTGTTTTTGCGTCTCCATATAAGAACCATAACTTTTTTATTTTTTCGCCGATGCAGTTGTATGAGGGCTTTATTTTTGCGGGACGACTTGTAGTTTTTATCGGTACCATTTTGGAGTAGATGCAACTTTTTGATCACTTTTATCACATTTTTTTTTTAGGCTGGATTCAAAGAAAACAGCAATTTTTGCATGTTTTTTTATTTTATTTTTTACGCCATTCACCGTGCGGGTTAACTTATGTAACAACTTTATAGTCGGGGTCATTACGGACATGGCGATACCAGATATGTGTAACTTTTTAACTTTATTTTGTTTTTTAAGAATAAAGCATTTTGTAAGGGGAAAAAGTGGGTTTTTCACTTTTTATTAAACTTTTCTTTTTACTTTTTTACTAGTCCCACCAGGGGACTTCGCTATGCAATTATATGATTACATTTATAATACACTGCAATACTTCTGTATTGCAGTGTATTATGCCTGTCCGTGTAAAACCTTCCTTTATTAGGCCCCCGGCTGCCATAAAAGACAGACACTCGGCAATCTTATTGCCGGGTGTTTCGGCGGGAGAGAGAGGGAGCTCCCTCCCTCTCGCCAAAACAACTCAGATGCAGCGCTCGCTATTGAGCGCCGCTTCTGAGGGGTTAAACGGGTTAGATCGATACTAATATCAATCTCACACGTTCGAGCAGGGATGCCCCCAGCCCTCAGCTACCTCTGGTAGGGAGCAGGAAGATTTAACGGCTCCCTGCTCTGTTTATTTATTCCATTAGTGGCCACCGTAAAAACACTATGGGGCAGTCATTAACGGGTTAAAGAGAAATCAATCTGTTTCCATAGAAACAATTTTGTGACGCTATACCTATAAGGTGTGATTTTTTTTTGTTCATTGTAGTTAATATTGTCAATGAAAATTCTCTGCAATGTTCGTTTTACCATGCCAAAATTCACATGAAACGATTTGCTTGGCACACGTTTACCATTTGCATAGTTTATTCAGTAGCATGGACAGTCTTGATATTCCAATGCAATGGGCTCTCTTGTAAGAAGAAAAGCAACTCTGAACCACCCCTTCACCAATCACCAATTACCACTGGATGGGATTGGGATATAGTTATTCTACAGGGCGTCTCCACACACAGCGTTTGCTGCTTTTTTTTTTAGAGTGTTTTCGGTAGTATTTTTTGTGTTTTTTTTAGCCAGATACTTGTTGGGAGTCTATAGCAAAATATGCCCTTTAAAACACCAGACATAATACTAAAATGATAAGTGACTTACCAGAAGGTATATCACTAATCAGTCATAAAAACATTAAAACCACCTGCCTAATTTTGTGTTGGTTCCGCTCATGCTGCCAAAACAGCTCTGACCCAAGGCATAAACTCCACAAGTCCTACGAATGTGTCCTGTAGTACCTGGCACCAAGAAGTAAGCTCAGATTGTTTAAGTTCTGTAAGGTGCTGGGGGGGGGGTGGCTTCATGGTTCAGGCTTGGTTTTACAGCACATCCCACAGATAGTAGTTTGACAGCTGAGGATTTTGGAGGCCAAGTAAACACCTTGAGCACTTTGTCATGTTCCTCAAACCATTCCTGAATAATTTTTGCAGTGTGGCAGGGCACATTATCCTGCTGAAAAAGGCCACTGCCATTAGGGAATATGATTGCCACGAATGGGTGAACTTGGTGTACAACAATGTTTAGGTAGGTGGTACAACTCCAAGTAATATTAGCATGAAGGCCAAGACCCAAGGTTTCCCAGCAGAACATTGCCCAGAGCATTTCAGTTGAGACTATTCTATATGCACTTCAGATTATACTCTTATACATTATATGCATTACTGCTGAAACTATTGCATCTGGATTACAACTACCGTTATTATATGCACTATGGCTGGTACAATACACTATATATATATATATATATATATATATATATATATATATATATATATATACAGTCCAAAGATAGATGAACACAGCACTCCAGTACTTCCAAAATCAGGCCATGTGCTCGTCACCAGGGGATGAATCAATTCCCCAATTCAGAACAGAGAAAAACAGAGAACACAGTAACGGCACCAGGACTTCAAGGTAGATGAAAGCAGGGTGGATTTATTCACCTCAACACAGCAACGTTTCGGTTCAACATGAACCTTTCTCAAGCCATCAAAAACTGAACAAAGTGTCAAGTATAAATAGGAGGAGCATACACTAATCAGCAATAAATTAATCATATGTACAGTTCCAATAAAACATACACACATATACATCCCAGTGTATCAAAAAATCGATCGTGGAGTGCACATATTTTTTTCAATATAAAACATACATATGCAATATAAAATGCATGTTTGGTGAAATATAAAACTCATAGACTGTGTAAATAGGGCAATTAGGATAATTGGAAAACAAAGCAGAGGCCAATTCGATTTACATAGCAATAAACTTACTATGGGATGTATATGTGTGTTTTATTGGAACTGTACATATGATTACTTTATTGCTGATTAGTGTATGCTCCTCCTATTTATACTTGACACTTTGTTCAGTTTTTGATGGTTTGAGAAAGGTTCCTGTTGAACCGAAACGTTGCTGTGTTGAGGTGAATAAATCCACCCTGCTTTCATCTACCTTGAAGTCCTGGTGCCGTTACTGTGTTCTCTGTTTTTTTCTATATATATATATATATATATATATATATATATATATATATATATATATATATATATATATACACTACACTAGAGTCGATATTATATTTGCATTTTGGCTGATGTTCCTATATATGCACTACAGCTGATGCTAGTATAGTTGCCTAGTTGGGTACTGTTGAAAAACGACTTTTGTCCATCAAGTTCAACCAAGGGATGGGAAAAAGGGAGGGGATGAAACAAAAATTCTACACATTCTCACATAGGAGCTGATATTTTTTTTTCCTAGGAAATTGTCTAAGCCTTTTTTAAAGCCATCTACTGTCCCTGCTGTGACCAGCTCCTGAGGTAGACTATTCCATAGATTCACAGTTCTCACAGTAAAGAAGCCTTGTCGCCTCTGCAGGTTGAACCTTTTTTTTCTCTAGATGAAGGGAGTGCCCCCTTGTTTTTTGAGGGGTTTTACATGGAACAGGATTTCACCATATTTTTTTTATGGGTCATTCATATATTTATATAAGTTAATCATGTCCTCCCCTTAGTCGTTTCTTTTCAAGGCTAAATAGGTTTAATTATTTTAATCTTTCCTCATAACTTAGAGTCTCAGTCCCACTTATTAGTTTAGTTGCTCTTCTTTGTATTTTTTCCATTTCCAGGGCATCCTTTCTATGAACTGCATATTCTAGATGAGGCCTCACTAATACTTTGTAAAGTGGTAATATTATATCCCTGTCCCGCGAGTACATGTCTCTTTTAATACACGACAATATCTTGCTTTCCTTAGAAGCAGCTGATTGACATTGCATGCTGTTATTTAGTTTATGATTTACAAGTACACCCAGATCCTTCTCAACAAGTGACTCCCCCAGTGTAGCTCCCCCTAGGACATATGATGCATGCAGATTGTTGGTACTCAGATACATAACTTTACATTTATCTACATTAAACTTCATTTGCCAAGTGTATGCCCAAACATTTAGTGTATCCATATCAGCTTGCAATTTACGAACATCTTCCATAAACTATACTACATAGCTTGGTGTCATCTGCAAAAATAGAAATAGTGCTATTAATCCCATCCTCTATATCATTAATAAATAAGTTTAATAATAGTGGTCCCAACACGGGACCCTGGGGTACACCACTTATAATCGGGGACCATTCAGAGTAGGAATCATTGACCACAATTCCCTGGATACGGTCCTCTAGCAAATTTTCAATCCAATTACAAACTATACTTTCTAAACCTATAGTCCTTAACCTCTTCCCGCGCTGCGCCGCAACTGTACGTCCTGGAGAAGGCTAGCTTCCCGTACCAGGATGTACAGTTACGGAGCGGTTCCTGACGAACACTGTCTTAACGGACTGTGTCCGGGAACTGGGAGGTCAGCTGTCCCTGACAGCTGACACTCCAGTCTTGCCGGTCAGCGGACCATCTCCGCTGATTTCGCCAATTAACCCCATAAATGCGGCGACCGACTGCGATCACCGCATTTAAGGGGTTTGAAGCACATCGGCAGCTCCCACAAAGTGATTGTGGGGGCTGCCGATGCTTGTCATGGCAATCGGAGGCCAGACAATGGCCCCCGGGCTGCCATGTACAGAAGCCTCAGAGGAGCAGCCTCCGGCCGGTCCTCCTAGGCTTCCAGTCAGTGTGAAGTAGGTAGTGTAATGTACTCTAGCAGCGATCAAAGCTGCAAGTCTAAGTGTCCCCAATGGGACAAGTAAAAAAAGTAAAAAAAAAGGTAATAAGAATGTTTTAAAAAAAGTGTAAAAATAAAAGTTAGAAGTTATGTAAACAAAAAATGCTTTTTTTCCTATAATTTATTATTGGAAAAAAATGAACACGTTAAAAAAGTACACATATTTGGTATCACCGCGTTTGTAACGACCCCAACTATAAAACTATAATGTTATTTTTCCCGCACGATGAACACCCCAAAAAAAATCAATAAAAAACGACACCAGAATCTCTATTTTTTGGTCACCACCACTCACAAAATAGAGAATAAAAAGTGATCAAAAAGTCGCATGTACTCTAAAATAGTACTGATAAAAACTACAACCCGTCCCGCAAAAAACAAGCCCTTACACAGCTTTTTTGACTTAAAAATAAAAAAGTTATGGCTCTCAGAATATGGTGACACAAAAAATAAATTATTTGATAAAAAAGTGATTTTATTGCTCAAACGCTGCAAAACGTTGCAAAACATAAAAAACCTATATACATCTGGTATCGCCGTAATCGTACCGACCCGCAGAATAAAGTAAAATTGTCATTTATAACGCACGCTGAAGGCCGCAAAAAAGTAAACTAAAAAACATTGTCAGAATTGCTTGTTTTTGGTCACCCGGCTTGCAAAAAAATTGAATAAAAAGTGATAAAAAAATTGCATGTACCCCAAAATGGTACCAATTAAAAATTACAGATTGTCCCGCAACAAATAAGCCCTCACACAGCTCCAGTGGTGAAAAAATAAAAAAGTTCTGGCTCTCAGAATATGACAATGCAAAATGTGCAGTGTTCAAAAAGCGGATAAGATCGGGCGCCATTTATCAGTGTGACACCGGCCACATATCTATGAAATATTATTTATTTACCCCATTATTATACCCTCATATTATGCCCTGATGTGCTCCGCACAGACTACATATGCCCCCACATCATAAACTGAAATACCAGTAAAACCCCAAACAACTACTACCAAGCAAAATCTGAGCTCCAAAAGCAAAATGGCACTAGCTCTATTCTGAGCCCTACAGTGTGCCCAAACAGCAGTTTCCACCCACCTATATGGCATCACCATACCCGGGAGAACCTGCTTAACGTTTTATGAGGTATTTGTCTTCAGTGGCACAAACGGGGCACAACATATTATGCACTAAAATGGCATATCAGTGGAAAATTGCAAAATTCACTTTGAACCATCCGCTGTGCATTAACCCCTTTGCGCACTGTGACTTAATTGGACTTCAAGGCACAGGGGTTGATGTATGGTGCGGGCTCACGTGCTGTATTACAGCTGACACCCAGGACTAACGGACAGGAACAGCGATAGTACTGTTACAGAAGCCTGTAAAAATAACAATATACTGCAATACATTAGTATTGCTGTATATTGTACCAGAGATCCAATGATCGCTGGTTCAAGTCCCCTAAGGGGACTAATAAAATGTGTAGAAGAATTAAAGTTACTAGTAGTGAGAAAAATAAACAAAATTGGTATCGCTGCGTCCGTGAATGGTCAAACTATTAAAATATACCATTATTTAACTCACACGGTGAACACCGTAAAAAACTTAAATAATTTAAACCGCCAAAATCGCTGTTTTTTCGGTCACCTTAGCGCTCCAAAAAAAATGTAATACAACTTCTTGATCACTTTTTACTTACCAAAAAATGGTACCAATAAAAACTACAGCTCAGCCAGCAAAAAATAAGACCTCCCACCGCTCAATCAACCGAAAACTAAAAAAGTTACGGCTCTCAGAATGTGGTGAAACAAAGCAATTTTTATTTTAACAATTAGATTTTTCTTTGTAACAGTAGTATAATATATAAAAAACTATATAAATTTGGTATCACCGTAATTGTATTGAATAAAGTAAAGTTTTCGCTTTTACTGCACGGCGAAAGCTGTAAAAACGAAACCCCCAAAAAATAGAATAAGATTTTTTTCCATTTTCAGCCTGCAAATAATTTTTTTCAGTTTTCCAGTACATTTTATGGTACTTTAAATGGTGTCAATAGATACTACAACTCCTCCCGCAATAAATAAGCCCTCACACTGCTATATTGACGGAAAAAGAAAAAACGTATGGCTCTTGGAAGGCAGAGAGTGAAAAACGAAAATAAGGAAGCAAAAAAATGGATCAGTCGTGAAAGGGTTAATTAATTTCTAATGAAAAAAAACGTATGACCACATGTGGGGTATTTCCGTACTCGGGAGAAATTGCTTTACAAAAATTGGTTGTTTTTTTTCTCTTTTATCCCTTGTGAAAATTCAACATTTTAGTGGAAAAAATTGTGATATTCATTTTCGCGGCCTAATTCTAATAAATTCTGCAAAAAACCTGTGGGGTCTAAATGCTAACTATACTTTTGGGGGGTTTCCACTGTTTTGGTCCCTCCAGGATGTTGCAAACGCGACATGGCACCGAAAACCAATCCAGCAAAACCAGTGCTCCAAAATCCAAATGGCGCTCGTTCCTTTCTGAGCGCTGCCATGGGTCCAATCAGCAGTTTATTACCACATATGGGGTATTGCCGAAATCAGGAGAAAATGCTTTACAAATGTTGTGGTTATTTTTTTCCTTTATTCCTTGTAAAAATTTAAAATATCTATGTTTCTTCAGAAAAAAAGTAGATTTTCATGTTCACGGCCCAATTTCACTAAATTCTGCAAAAAACCTGTGTGGTAAAAATGATAACTATACCCCTAGATAAATTTCTTGAGAGGTATAGTTTTCAAAATGGGGTAACTTTTGTGGGGTTTCCACTGTTTTGGTCCCTCCTGGGCGTTGCAAACGCGACATGGCATCGAAAACCATTCCAGCAAAATCTGTGCTCCAAAATCCAAATGGCGTATTGCCGTAATTGGGAGACATTGCTTTAAAACTGTTGGGGTACATTTTCTTCGTTATTCCTTGTAAATATTATATTTGGGGTGTTTCCACTATTTTGGCACCACATGACCTTTTCAAACCTGACATGGTGCCTAAAATATATTTAAAAAAAAAGGAGGCCCAAAATCCTCTAGGTGCTCTTTTGCTTCTGAGGCCTGTGTTTCAGTCCATTAGCACACTAGGACCACATGTGAGATATTAAGTTGCATTTCTCTGGTAAAACCTTCTGTGTTAAAAATTTTTTTTATTAGAAATGAAATTTGGCAAAAAAAATAAAATTTTAACATTTTACCTCTACTTTGCTTTAATCCCTGTGAAACACCTAAAGGGTTAAAATACCAAATTTATCGACCACATTTTTTCACTAACATAAAGTACAACATGTCACAAGAAAATAATCTCAGAATCGCTTGGATAGGTAAAAGAATTTCGAAGTTATTACCACATAAAGTAACACATGACATATTTGAAAAAATCGGCTGTGTCCTGAAGGCCAAAACAGGCTGGGTCTCCCTTTAGAGGTCTATGAGGGACACTGTCAAATGCCTTTCCAATGTCCAAAAACACTATATCTACAGTGGCCCCTCTGTCTAGGCTTCTGCTCACCTTGTCATAAAAACTTTTTGTCACATAATTCTGTATATAGTCCCCCAATAGCCCCTCAAACATTTTTACAACGATGGATGTTAAGCTTACTGGTCTATAATTACCTGGGGAAGACCTAAAGCCCTTTTTGAAAATGGGCACCACATTTGCAGTGTGCCAGTCCTTTGGCACTATATCAGTCACTAGAGATTCTCTGAATATTATGAAGAGGGGGACAGAAACAACTAAACTAAGTTCTTTAAGAACTCTAGGGTGTAACCCATCTGGTCCCGGGGCCTTGACATTTATTTTATTTAACTTAGCTTGGACGATCTCTACATTCACCCAATTAACTATATTAATTGATGCATTAACAGCACTGGCTACATCAGCTGCTCTTTCTTCTGTTGTACATACAGAGCTGAAGAATCCATTTAGTAACTCTGCTTTCTCTTGATCCCCGGTGACCAACTCCCCATTACCACTATCTAGGGGTCCCACATGTTCAGACCTTGGCTTTTTTGCATTTATATACTTGAAGAATTTTTGGGGATTTGTTTTACTATCCTTGGCCACCTGCCTTTCATTTTGTATTTTTGCAGATTTTATTACTTTTTTGCAGATTTTATTCAGCACTTTATAATTTACAAAGGCTACAGCTGTACCCTCAGATTTTTTATTTTTTAAATGCCCTTTTTTCATGTATCGCCCTTTTTACAGAAGGTGTAAGCCATGTGGGGTTTCATTTTAGTCGCTTATACTTGTTACCTATAGGAATAAAATTTGCACTATAATTATACAAAGTGGATTTTAAGATTTCCCATTTATCGTTTGTACCATTATTTGACATTAGTTCCTCCCAGTCTATGTCCTGAATTGCAGCCCTCATCCTGGGGAAATTGGCCTTATTAAAATTAAGTGGTTTTGCCCTCACAGGCTGTGTTTTTTTTTATAGTATAGGTAAAATTTAACTATATTGTGATCACTGTTACCGAGGTTTTCACGAACAATGACATTCCCAACAAGCTCTGTATTATTAGAAATGACCAGATCCAATAGAGCTTCACCTCTAGTCGGGTCTTCCACAAATTGGGCCATAAAATTTTCCTGCAACAGGTTGAGGAAATTTCTCCCCTTGGTAGTTGAAGCCGAACCATGACGCCAATTAATATCCCGGTAATTAAAATCTCCCATTAATATCTGTTTATATATCTGAACTTCCATGTCCTCAGTTATATAGGGGGGTCTATAGATTACACCAAAAGTAATTTTTTCAGTGTTTACCTCCCTATCTAGTTCCACCCACAAGGTTTCAACCTCCTCACAATCTTCATCCTCTCTTTCACACTCACCTTCATATCACTTCTCACATACAGACATACACCACCGCCTTTCCTATTTGCCCTGTCTTTCCGAAATGGTGTAAAACCCTGTAGATTTACAGCCCAGTTGTGTGAAGAGTATAGCCATAGTTCAGCAGCACCAACTATATATATATGTTCCTCCAGTACCAAGGCCTCCAGCTCCCTCATTTTGCTTGCTAGACTTCTGCCATTTGTGAACATACACTTTAACTTGCTTTTTAAATTGTCACATTCGATATCAGAAATGTGATTATTTGACATTATTTGGGCATTTTTATTTTAATTGTTGTTTTGTAACAAAAGTAACTCCCTATCCTGTTGTCTAGTCCTCTCCCCACAGTCTGTTTCTCCACCCACCAATATAGTCTGACCCCTCTCTAACCTAACTACCCCTTTATTTTCTACATTAACCTCCCTCCTCAGCCCTAGTTTAAATACTCCGCCACCCCTGCTAGAATTCATTCACCATGGCTGATGCTATTATATCTCAACCACATAGACTATTAAATATGAACAATATTTACTACTTCTAACACTATATTAGTGTACAATAACAGTGTTATACAGTCCTCAACATTACAATTGCAACCCCAAGAAGTTAAAGGATTCGGTCCCTCTCAGTTTGCAAAAACGATACAAGAAAAATTGGTCCGCTCACCATTCATAGCTATGAGTAAGAACTGAAAAGTTCAAAACGCGTAGGCGTTCTTTCCCCGGATATTTTAATTTCTTGTTTTAATTTTGACTTAAATAAACAGTTTTGTATTTTTTCACATTATATCGTGTGCTGGACCTCTAACTTTCTTCCTCTCAGTTTGCGACAAGTGGCGATAACTGGCACATCAACGAACAATCCCACAATCATCCCACACCACCTGTTCAGATTTTTGAGGTTTCATGTGACTAAAAAAACTTTGCTGTAATTGACGTCAGCACCAAAATCGGTTAACGCGTATAACGTACTAACATGAGCGCCACACTTTCCGTTGTCCACCCCCGGTAATTGAGGGGGGCCTAGACATCTTGGCTGTATGGGGCCCAGAAATTCCTGATGGTGGCACTGGATACCATTATAGTCTATGATAGTCTATGATAGGCTATAATAGAATTATTTTACTGGAAGCGTCATAAGTTCATGACGTGTTCATTTAACGGATACCATTACAGTCTATGGTGATGGATGCCACTGTTAAAGGGGTTTTCTGGAACCAATTAACTAATTTCTATTTCACTGCACATATAAAAATAATGTAATTTGTAATATACTTACGTTTTGATTTAATCTTCTAACACGTGATTCCAGCGCTGGTCACGTGATGCGTCACCAGTATCAAAATCCTTACTACAAGCGCTAGCCCGTCCATGATCTGAGTTCCGTTTTCCGTCTGGTTCAATGTACGGGTACGTCATTCCTGATGTCACTGTACACTGAGGGAACTGGGGAAACGGATACTCCATTTCTTCTGATAGTTTCCGGAATGCTGCTAGGGGAGAGAAATACTGCTAGTCTCTGAGCATGCATGGTAAACACTGCTATTCTCTAAGCATGCGTGGTTTCTACAGTAGCAGTATTTACCATGCATACCCATATATGGACAGTGTGGTCAGGGTCTTCCCCAGAGGCGGAGTCCCGGGCAGAGCGCTAGTATAGGCTCTGCTCCGGGACTCTGTGGAATCTCCTGACATCACTGTCCATATACAGACAGTGTTGTCAGGGTCTTCCCCAGAGCCGGGGTCCCGGGCAGAGCACTAGTATAGGCTCTTCTCCGGCACTCTGCCGATTCTTGGCATTAAAGTGCTGGATAAGGGTTGGATTTTACTTGAATACAGTTCTAGAAGACATCAGATATCAGATAGTCAGACAAGTTTTCAGGCGCAATCGGTTGGCAGATACGACCGAATTGGAAACTAGAGAAAATTTTGGGAAATTCGCTCATCTCTAGTGTACAATATAAAATATGAGAAATATATACAAATGTGGTACACATCCTCCTAAATATGCTTTAAGTTACGCCAAAGGTGGAATCTCACTTTAAATTTAAATTTTTCAAAAACATTGTCATTGAGATGGTCTAAAAATTACTGTGTAAAAATGTTTTCTCTGTATTATTGCCAGTAGACTGATAATTTAGAAAAAGTGTGATTTCTAGATTTTTATGTAATCTCATTGAACCTAGACCTCTGCCGTTCATGTTATTTTTTCACTGACAGGCAGAGAATAAGGCAGAGCGAGAATCACTAACAGATCCCTTTTAAAGCCGGATTTTGAAGCTACAAGTTATTCCAGCTTCCAGATGATGCAGTTTATGCTAATTATAGAAAGCAGCATGAGAAACAAATATCCAGGGAAATACATGTTTGTCTTGTATTCTATTGTTTTTAAAGCTATGCTGTGGATGAAAAGAAGATTGAAACTAAATTCCCAGTACACCCATCAAAAATAATATTCCGCATCCCTATAAAGCAGGAGTGGCACTTAGATATATATATTTATTTATTTTTTTACTGCTAGCCTCGTTTCATGTTCTCTTTCCTAAAGCCATAGTGTAATTCTGACATCCAGATCAATGGTACCTGGTATTCTTGACATACATGTTTACTATACAAGAACAAATAACTTCACAAACTCCAGTTCATAAAACTGAAAAAAGATTTGGCTTTTTATTAATCGAGCTGCAGAACTACAAAGCATTGTAATAATACGAAATGTATTTTACGATAGTCCCCTTGTTATTATTTCATTTGTGCTAAATGAGGACAGGCCAAGCAAACGAGTTATTCATATAATGTGGAGAAGAAATATCACCAGGTCTTAGAACCCCTGCAGATTTTAACAGATTTTACCAAAATATTTTTGCAGATTCCTATTGTTTTTTTACTTAAAAATGTGGCAGACGTGAAGGAAATGTATAGGTCTTTTTCAAGAGTAACAAAAATTCAATTTCCCTGCCCAGCATGTAACTGTTTTCAGTATATTTCATATATTCCTGAAAAACAGATCTCTGCGTCTTTTTAGAACTAAAGCCCAGGACTTTGAAATACAAAGCAAGATGGTTGGAAGAAAACATGTGTTTTTTTCTTCTCCTGCGTACTCATGTGAAAGTTCTATAATTGTATAAACAAGATAACACAAATCAGTGAGAATCCATACACAATTCATTACTTCTTAATTAGAGCCAAGTAAACAAATGTTTGTAGAATGTGGAGACCAGACACGTCTACTGGAGCGAGTTATTAATGTGATCTACAATCATGTCAATATAATTGGTTATGCCTCTGTGACTGCATGATATTATTATTAAGCTTTTAGACAATAATCCTGTTTTGTAACAGTGGTTACCTATTTCTAAATTCTTTTGCCTGCTTTCTCAGATACATTTATTTTTGAATGGATTGATTGCTGCATTTCAGAGGTTTACACTTTTACACGGCTCGATGTGGGCCATGAAATGAGTGCCGATCGACGAGACAGTTTGTTTGCTATTATAAAAAGGAGCTATTATGAGTGAGGTATGGGAATGAATGATTGTTACTAAGATCATTTGTCCCCATACCAGGGGCTTGCTAGGGTCTTAAAAGATTAGGGGTACAAGCCCCGAGACATATGTTTAGCCCCCACCCCCCTAAAAAAAAAAATACATTCTTACATAGATATCGGATATAGCATATCTATAAGACTAAGACCCCTATAGCTACACTGCTGGAAAGAATTGGATGCATTGTCTCAGCAGACTTTATCCCATATGATAGGCCTAGGGCTCATTCAGATGAGCGTGATTCTCGTCCGTGTGCTGGGCGTTGAAATCTGTCACGCTCGTATTAATGTAGCCTTACAGTATCACATACACTACCGTTCAAAAGTTTGGGGTCACCTAGACAATTTTGTGTTTTCCATGAAAACTCACACTTATATTTATCAAATGACTTGCAAAATGACTAGAAAATATATTCAAGGCATTGACAAGGTTAGAAATAATGATTTTTATTTCAAATAATAATTTTCTCCTTCAAACTTTGCTTTCGGCAAAGAATGCTCCATTTGCAGCAATTACAGCATTGCAGACCTTTGGCATTCTAGCTGTTAATTTGCTGATTTAATCGGGAGAAATTTCACCCCATGCTTCCAGAAGCCCCTCCCACAAGTTGGATTGGCTTGATGGGCACTTCTTGCGTACCATACGGTCAAGCTGCTCCCACAACAGCTCTATGTTGAGATCTGGTGACTGCGCTGGCCACTCCATTACAGATAGAATACCAGCTGCGTGCTTCTTCCCTAAATAGTTCTTGCATCATTTGGAGGTGTGCTTTGGGTCATTGTCCTGTTGTAGGATGAAATTGGCTCCAATCAAGCGCTGTTGCAAAATGGAGGGATAGCCTTCCTTATTCAAAATCCCTTTTAGGCTGGATTCACACGAGCGTGGCGTTTTTGCGCTCGTAAAAAACGCGACGTTTTGCTTGCGTTGTAGTTGCGTGTGGCATGCGTTAGGGCTGCGTTTGTGCGTTTTCTACACGCGTATGGCATGCATTTTTTACACGCGTTAAAAAAACGGAGGTTGGAGTAATGGAGAGGGCAGCCTACAAAGAGGCAACCTTCTCCAACACCTGCTTGATGTGAGCACATGTTCGCATCCTTTTTGCACCTTGAAAACTACTTTTGGTCGTGTAGGGTGTTTCTTGCCTTGTTTGCCTCTCTAAAAGCGAAATTATGCCGTTGACTCCGCTGGGCCGTGTGCTGATCTCCTGGATGGTTTCTCGGAGATTTGGCGAGCGCCGACCCATACTTCAGGAGGGAACCCGGAGAAGAGGGAGGATTTGGGTTCATCCTCTTGTGGCCCAGCGCACCTCCAAAGGGCATTTTCATAATCTCTATGATGACCTTCGCAGCCACCCCGAGAAATTTAGGTCGTTTTGCCGCATGTCTGTGTCGACATTTGATATTCTGCTGGACCAGATTCGACCAGGAATCACCTACTAGGACACAAACATGCGGCGGTTCATTTCTCCCGAGGAGCGACTCCTTGTGACGTTGAGGTATGTGTGTTTTATACAATTCCAGCTTACAGGATGGTGTGTGGGTGTCATGTCCTACATAAAGTTTCTTTGTGTTTTGTGTGTTTTTTTCTCACCCATGTAGATTTCTTGCTACAGGAAACAGCTACCATTCGTTACATTTCGAATTCCTTCTGGGAGTGAGCACAATTTCTGGCATTGTGACAGGCACCTGTGTTGTGCTGTGGCACCACCCAATTTCCTAAATGTATTGGTGCCCTAGACGGGAAGCACATTCGTGTCAAGAAGTGGGGGACTCTGGATCCAGATACTATAATTACAAACAGTTTTTTTCCATAGTCTTGTTGGCCTTGGCCGACAGTAATTATTGTTTTACCATTGTACACATTGGGTCCTATGGAAGCTCTGCTGATGGCCGCATATTTCGCACATCCAGAATGGGCCATCGTCTTATGGGCAATCAACTTTCTGTGCCGGAACCGAGCCTCCTGCCTGGCTCGCGAGGACCACCATTCCCTTATGTGATCGTGGCAGATGAGGATTTTGGCCTCACAAGCCAAGTAATGCGTCCATTTGCAAGAAGGGGCTTGGATGAACGTCGGCGCATCTTCAATTCCCGGCTATGCCGAGCTCGAAGATGTGTGGAATGTGCATTTGGCATTATGTCAACCAAATGGCGTGTTTTTCTCACCACAATGCAACTGACGCCGCAAAATGTGACCCGTGTCATACAAGCGTGTGTCGTTCTTCATAATTTTTGCCGCATACATGACGCCGGTTGTGATGCCAAATATATTCGAAGAAATGCAACAACATCAACCATTCCGCCACAAATTCCACTCGGAACGGCTCAAACATCTGGTATCCGAGTATGCGACATATTTGCGCAATATTTTGACAGCCTCGATGGAGCACTGCCATGGCAGCAGGATTATCTGTGAAGGGTGGCCTCGTGTAAATTAGTGGCCCAATGTATCATTTGTTCTTGGAAAATTTAGTAATTGAGGGTGGGGATTTTAGTATTAGGGACTCGCAAGAAATGAGGACCCTTGACGTGGGTTGCGAGCTTATATCTTTGGTGGTTTTGCTGTTTAGTTTTCATGGCCAAAACGAATTTGCATGTGAGACACATTGGCTTATCCAATGTTCACAAATACTTTTGCAAAAACTCATTCGCCCGGACTTTATCACAGCACTGCAAGGCGGCAGAGAAGAGTTTTAGGAATTGAGCAAAACCGCAAAAGATACACTAATACCTCAATAGTGGCATGCAACTATCTCGGGTCCTGACCAGGATGTTCCAACGTTACCTAAATGGACCTGTTCGGTAACCTTTGTTACAGCACATAGATGTAGGCAAACACAACCAACGTTCGTGCTAAACCAAAACACACTTTATTGTGTAATGTGCTAAATGCACTTTATACATAACCGAGCATCAAAAATGATCACATAAACGCACCAACATGATGCAAAATAAACATACAATTTAGATGTTTAGCTCACAACAACGAGCACACCCTAATCTGCCGACACAGCGCTACAACTCCTGATATCGGCGTGATGGGGAGTGATAGCTTGCCATTTCAGCACCACTATGCTGTCCCTGGGCCTGCTGGGGATGTTCCTCAACATCATAGTGGTGCTGATGCAGAGTGTTGTACCCTGCCAGTGGTCCCTGGGCAAAGGGTTCCAGGGGTCTGCCGTAGGGTGTGAAAGGCCGGTCCCGCACCACCACATGACCAGGTGAAATTCGGCTCACCATTGGCCGCTGGTACTGTGGCCGGGGCAAGGGGGTGGCAAGCTGGGAAGGGAGAGGTGCAGTGTAGGGCACCGTTGCCTCAGCCAATCCACGCCAATGCTCAATTGCCAGGAAGCACTGGCGTGGATTGTTAGGAGGTGTGGCGGAGTCAATTAGGCCTAGGATGGAGCCTTGGACGCGCGCTATCCGGTGGTCAGGAACTCGCCTGAGTAGCGGCTCAAGGCTGCGGAAAAACGCGTCACAGGCATCCTCCTCGGAGCAGCGGCGGAGGTACTCCAGCGGAGCAGCAGCGGTGGCACCTGCTGAGGCAACCTGGCTGCGCCGGCGCCTGGTTGGTGGAGTCCGGGGATTGTCGACGTCCCGTGGCAGCTCGACTGGGTGGCTGCTTGGTGTGCCGTCGCCTCTGGGGTCAAGGGCAGCATGGGATGTTGTTCCGGGGCCGGCTGCGACTCCTCATGGCCAGCCTCCTCCTCGGTGTCAAGGAGATTATCACTGCATCTGCCAGAAACATTTTGCGTTATTCCTTTTAACATTGGCCCAAGGGACAAACAACCTGTTTTGGCTGATTTTCAAGTGAGCACACACATGTCTTCAAGGTACAGTCAGTACTTACGGGCGCATCTCCATAATGTCCTTCAGGAACATGAGCTGCTTGTTATAGAAGTATTGGCGCTTCTTGGGCACGCCGTCCCCACTTCGCCCTCTGCCGCCAAATTCCCGCCGGAATTGATCCCGACAACTCCTCCACCGGGTTTTGACATCATCAACTGGACATAGGAACAACAAACAAAAAAACAAGGTCACCAGGTGACATCACTGAAAGCGGCACTTGTCCGAAACGTCGCCATTCCTTAGACACCACTAAACATTATACACCAGCCTAATGATGCTGTGACACACCAGCGACCTTGCACAGTAGGAACATGTGAAACACATGGATATACAATACAGCATGGGCGATTGCATTGGCATAAATAAAGATATGGACTTACCAATGCTCTTGCGGTTTCTTGTGGTTCTTTTACCCCACTCCTGTCCGAATAGGCTCTGCGCAACCTCATCTCAGCCGACCTCCTTGCCCGTGCGGTCGTGGTAGGCCTTTGCCCGTGTGTTCCACAACTGTGGCCTCTCCTGGACCAAGCAGATGAGCTTCTCTACATCGCACGCACGAGGCATTGCAGCAGATGTCGGTTTCAACTGTGCGCATGTGCCCAATAAGTGAAAACCCACTTCCTGGTTTGTGCTTGTTTGGACAAGTTTGCTCAACTCATTTACATAGACTTAACAAGTGTTGCATGAAAAAAGATGTGCGTACGGAGGTGCTTCCGTGTGGCATGCGTTGTTTTCACGCACCCATTGACTTCAATGGGTGTGTGATGCGTGGAAAACGCCCAAAGAACGGACATGTCGTGACTTTTTTGCAACGGACCAACACAGCGTAAAAATCACGCACATGTCTGCACGGCCCGATAGACTAATATAGGGCCGTGCGACGCGCGTTGCACGGACGTATTTCCCGTTCGTCTGAATAAAGCCTTACCTTGTACAAATCTCCCACTTTACCAGCACCAAAGCAACCCCAGACCATCACATTACCTCCACCATGCTTGACAGATGGCGTCAGGCACTCTTCCAGCATCTTTTCAGTTGTTCTGCGTCTCACAAATGTTCTTCTGTGTGATCCAAACACCTCAAACTTTGCTTCGTCTGTCCATAACACTTTTTTCCAATCTTCCTCTGTCCAATGTCTGTGTGCTTTTGCCCATATTAATCTTTTCCTATCATTAGCCAGTCTCAGATATGGCTTTTTCTTTGCCACTCTGCCCTGAAGGCCAGCATCCCGGAGTCGCCTCTTCACTGTAGACGTTGACACTGGCGTTTTGCGGGTACTATTTAATGAAGCTGCCAGTTGAGGACCTTTGAGGCGTCTATTTCTCAAACTAGAGACTCTAATGTACTTGTCTTGTTGCTCAGTTGTGCAGCGGGGCCTCCCACTTCTCTTTCTACTCTGGTTAGAGCCTGTGTGTGCTATCCTCTGAAGGGAGTAGTACACACCGTTGTAGGAAATCTTCAATTTCTTGGCAATTTCTCGCATGGAATAGCCTTCATTTCTAAGAACAAAAATAGACTGTCGAGTTTCACATGAAAGCTCTCTTTTTCTAGCCATTTGGAGAGTTTAATCGAACCCACAAATGTAATGCTCCAGATTCTCAACTAGCTCAAAGGAAGGTCAGTTTTATAGCTCCTCTAAACAGCTAAACTGTTTACAGCGGTGCTAACATAATTGCACAAGGGTTTTCAAGTGTTTTCTAATCATCCATTAGCCTTCTAACACAGTTAGCAAACACAATGTACCATTAGAACACTGGAGTGATGGTTATTGGAAATGGGCCTCTATACACCTATGTAGATATTGCATTAAAAACCAGACGTTTGCAGCTAGAATAGTCATTTACCACATTAACAATGTATAGAGTGTATTTATGATTAATTTAATGTTATCTTTAGAGATGAGCGAACTTTTCAAAAGTTCGGTTCGGCTAGTTCGCCGAATTTCACAAAAAATTTCGACCAAACCTGTCACTTCTGTGTGCCGAGCATGCTACTGTCCAGGGTGCTGATAGAGTTAATGTGCCGCACTAACTCTTTCAGCAACCTTGACAGTACATGCTCGGCGCGCGGAAAATACAATTTAAATGTAATAAAAAAAAAATAATTATACGTTCGTACTTACATTCCTCCTGTCTGGCCTCCAGCGATGACGTTTCATCCCTTTCGCCGCTGCCGGCAATCACAGGCTGTAGTGGCGGTCACGCACGTCAGGATGACGCTTCATCCCACGTGACCGCCTCTGCAGCCAATCACAGGCTGCAGCGGCGACATGGATGAAACGTCATCGCTGGAGGCCGGACAGGAGGAAAGTAAGTATGAACGTATTTTTTATTTTTTTTGGCATGTATGTATGTTGTCATGTATGTATATATGTATATATGTGCATGTATGTATGTTGTCATGTATGTATGTATGTATATATGTACATGTATGTTTGCATGCATGTTGGCATGTATGTATATATGTGCATGTGTGTATGTATATTTGCATGTATATATTTGCATGTATGTATGTATGTTTGCATGAATGTATGTATGTATGTTTGCATGTATGTATGTTTGCATGTATGTATGTTTGCATGAATGTATGTTTGCATGTATGTATGTTGTCATGTATGTATGTATGTATGTTGTCATGTATGTATGTTTGCATGTATGTTGGCATGTATGTATGTATGTATATATGTGCATGTTTGTATGTATATTTGCATGTATATATTTGCATGTATGTATGTATGTATGTTTGCATGTGTGTATGTATGTATGTATGTATGTATGTTGGCATGTATGTATATATGTGCATGTATATTTGCATGTATATATTTGCATGTATGTTTGCATGAATGTATGTTTGTATGTATGTATGTTTGCATTTTATGTATGTTTGCATGTATGTATGTATGTTTGCATGTATGTATATAAAGAGCTTAATAAAATCTGTAAAAATGTAATAAAATCAGCAAAAATACAAAATGAAAGGCAGGTGGCCAAGGATAGTAAAACAAATCCTAAAAAATTCTTCAAGCATATAAATGCAAAAAAGCCAAGGTCTGAACATGTAGGACCCCTAGATAATGGTAATGGGGAGTTGGTCACAGGGGATCAAGAGAAGGCAGAGTTACTAAATGAGTTCTTCCGCTCTGTATATACAACTGAAGAAAGAGCAGCTGATGTAGCCGGTGCCAGTGCTGTTAATATATCAGTTGATATACTGAATTGGATGAATGTAGATATGGTCCAAGCTAAATTAAATAAAATAAATGTACACAAGGCCCCGGGACCAGATGGGTTACACCCTAGAGTTCTTAAAGAGCTTAGTTCAGTTATTTCTGTCCCCCTCTTCATAATATTTAGAGAGTCTCTCATGAGTGGTATAGTGCCAAGGGACTGGCGCAGGGCAAATGTGGTGCCTATTTTCAAAAAGGGCACTAGGTCTTCGCCGGGTAATTATAGACCAGTAAGCTTAACATCAATTGTGGGGAAAATGTTTGAGGGGCTATTGAGGGACTATATACAGAATTATGTGACAATAAATAGTATTATAAGTGACAGCCAGCATGGTTTTACAAAGGACAGAAGCTGTCAAACCAACCTGATTTGTTTTTATGAAGAGGTAAGCAGAAGTCTAGACAGAGGGGCCGCTGTGGATATAGTGTTTTTGGACTTTGCAAAGGCATTTGACACTGTCCCTCATAGACATCTAATGGGTAAATTAAGGACTATAGGTTTAGAAAGTATAGTTTGTAATTGGATTGAGAATTGGCTCAAGGACCGTATCCAGAGAGTTGTGGTCAATGATTCCTACTCTGAATGGTCCCCAGTTATAAGTGGTGTACCCCAGGGTTCAGTGCTGGGACCACTATTATTCAACTTATTTATTAATGATATAGAGGATGGGATTAATAGCACTATTTCTATTTTTGCAGATGACACCAAGCTATGTAATATAGTTCAGACTATGGAAGACGTTTGTGAATTGCAGGCAGATTTAAACAAACTAAGTGTTTGGGCGTCCACTTGGCAAATGAAGTTTAATGTAGATAAATGTAAAGTTATGCATCTGGGTACCAACAACCTGCATGCATCATATGTCCTAGGGGGAGCTACACTGGGGGAGTCAATTGTTGAGAAGGATCTGCGTGTACTTGTAAATCATAAACTAAATTTCAGCATGCAGTGTCAATCAGCTGCTTCAAAGGCCAGCAAAATATTGTCGTGTATCAAAAGAGGCATGGACTCGCGGGACAGGGAGGTAATATTACCACTTTACAAAGCATTAGTGAGGCCTCATCTAGAATATGCAGTCCAGTTCTGGGCTCCAGTTCATAGAAAGGATGCCCTGGAGTTGGAAAAAATACAAAGAAGAGCAACGAAGCTAATAAGGGGCATGGAGAATCTAAGTTATGAGGAAAGATTAAAAGAACTAAACCTATTTAGCCTTGTGAAAAGACGACTAAGGGGGGACATGATTAGCTTATATAAATATATGAATGGCGCATACAAAAAATATGGTGAAATCCTGTTCCATGTAAAACCCACTCAAAAAACAAGGGGGCACTCCCTCCGTCTGGAGAAAAAAAGGTTCAACCTGCAGAGGCGACAAGCCTTCTTTACTGTGAGAACTGTGAATCTATGGAATAGCCTACCGCAGGAGCTGGTCACAGCAGGGACAGTAGATGGCTTTAAAAAAGGCTTAGATAATTTCCTAGAACAAACAAAATATTAACTGCTATGTGTAGAAATGTTTTACTTCCCCTTTCCCATCCTTGGTTGAACTTGATGGACATGTGTCTTTTTTCAACCGTACAAACTATGTAACTATGTAACTATGTATGTGTAAAGGATCTGCCAGGCACAGCGGGGTTAACTCCCAGAACTAATCAGTCAGCACCTGAGAATACATCCCTGAGACTGACTCCTGCTTCCACCATTCAGGCTGGCAAGCTTAGGAGTGGGAGAGCCTATCGTAACCTGGCCAGACTCAGCTAGCTCCCGCCCTCGGTCTATTTAAGCCTGCACTTCCTGTCCCTCGGTGCTTGTTTCTTTCCTTGTGGTTCCTGGCCCAGCTACAGCTCCTGCTATTTTTGATCCTGCTCCATACCGACCCTGGCTTACCGACTACTCTTCTGCTTTTCGTTTTGTACCTCGCACACTCCTGGCTTGACTCGGCTCGTTCACCACTCTGGTTGCTCACGGTGTTGCCGTGGGCAACGGCCCCTTTTCCTTGCTTGTGTTCCTTGTATGTTTGTCGTGCACTTACTGAGCGCAGGGACCGCCGCCCAGTTGTACCCCGTCGCCTAGGGCGGGTCGTTGCAAGTAGGCAGGGACAGAGTGGCGGGTAGATTAGGGCTCACTTGTCCGTCTCCCTACCCCCTGCCATTACATAATAACAAGCCCATACCTAGTCTACCCCTGGTCCCTGACACCACTATGGATCCCCGTGAGACCCTGGCTCAGCAAATGCAGGGTCTCTCCCTACAGGTCCAGGCCCTGGCTCAGAGGGTCAACCAGCCTGATGCTACCCTGGTAGTTCCCCTCACCGCACCTCTTGAACCCCACCTCAAGTTGCCCGACCGGTTCTCAGGGGACCGGAGGACTTTTCTCTCCTTTCGGGAGAGTTGTAGGCTTTACTTTCGTTTAAAGCCTCATTCCTCAGGTTCTGAGAGCCAGCGGGTGGGTATAATTATGTCCCGGCTCCAGGAAGGGCCCCAAGAGTGGGCCTTCTCCTTGGCTCCTGACGCCCCTGAACTTTCCTCCGTTGATTGTTTCTTTTCTGCTCTCGGACTTATTTATGACGAGACTGACAGGACTGCCTTTGCCGAGAGTCAGCTGGTGACCTTAAGTCAGGGTAAGAGACCTGTTGAGGAGTATTGCTCTGACTTTCGGAAGTGGTGCGTAGCTTCTCGGTGGAATGACGCTGCCTTAAGGTGCCAGTTTAGGTTGGGTCTGTCGAATGCCCTGAAAGACCTGCTAGTTAGCTATCCCTCTTCTGACTCCCTAGACCAGGTTATGGCTTTAGTGATACGACTTGACCGACGTCTCAGGGAACGACAACGTGAACGTTTATGTGTTTTCTCCTCCGACTCCCCCATGATGGCTCCCGAAGCTCCGTTGCTTCGTTCCTCCCCGAAAGATTCAGAGATACCTATGCAACTCGGGGCCTCCGTGTCCCCCCAACAACGTAGAGAATTCCGCAGGAAGAATGGTCTCTGCTTCTACTGTGGGGACGACAAGCATCAAGTGAACAACTGTCCTAAGCGTAAGGTTGCAGCCAGAGAACTTCCGCGTCTAAGTGATCATCGGGGAGGTCACTTGGGCGCACAGGTATTTCCCGTAAATATGAAACGTACTAAGATCTTGCTTCCCTTTCAGGTCTCTTTTGGTGGTAGGTCTGCTACCGGCAGTGCTTTCGTGGATTCAGGGTCCTCTACTAATATCATGTCTGTGGAATTTGCTATGTCCCTTGCTATGCCTCTTATTGATTTGCCTAAACCTGTCCCGGTAGTGGGTATCGACGCCACTCCTCTTGCTAATGGTTATTTTACACAGCATACCCCTGTTTTTGAACTCCTTGTTGGCTCCATGCATTTGGAGCAATGCTCTGTACTGTTGATGCAGGGATTATCGTACAATTTGTTTCATTGTTTTGGAGAGCCTTCTGTATGAAGTTGGGGATTGATCTGTCCTTCTCCTCTGCCTTCCATCCTGAAACCAATGGCCAAATGGAGAGGACTAATCAGTCTCTAGAACAATACTTAAGGTGTTTTGTCTCTGACTGTCAATTTGATTGGGTCTCTTTCATTCCCCTCGCCGAATTTTCCCTTAATAACCGGGTCAGTAACTCGTCAGGGGTCTCTCCTTTTTTTTGTAATTTTGGGTTTAATCCACGGTTCTCCTCCGTTTCACCTGGTAGTTCCAACAATCCTGAGGTAGAGGTCGTTCATCGGGAACTGTGCACAGTCTGGGCCCAGGTTCAGAAAAACCTAGAGGTGTCCCAGAGCGTACAAAAAACTCAGGCTGATAAAAAACGTTCTGCTAACCCCCTGTTTATGGTCGGGGATCTGGTGTGGTTGTCGTCTAGGAACTTGCGTCTCAAGGTTCCGTCCAAGAAGTTTGCTCCCCGGTTTATTGGGCCGTATAAGGTCATTGAGGTCCTCAATCCTGTCTCCTTCCGGCTGGAGTTACCCCCGTCTTTTCGGATACACGACGTGTTTCATGCCTCCCTCCTCAAACGCTGCTCCCCGTCCTTGGCTCCCTCGAGGAGACCTCCTGTTCCCATCCTCACCCCGGAGGGGGTGGAATTCGAGGTGGCCAGGATTGTGGACAGCAAGATGGTCCAAGGCTCCCTCCAGTACCTGGTCCATTGGAGAGGATACGGGCCCGAGGAGAGGACTTGGGTACCCGCCCGGGATGTTCACGCTGGGGTATTGGTCAGGAGGTTCCACCTGCGTTTCCCCAGTAAGCCAGGTCCACTTAGAAAGGGTCCAGTGGCCCCTCATAAAAGGGGGGGTACTGTAAAGGATCTGCCAGGCACAGCGGGGTTAACTCCCAGAACTAATCAGTCAGCACCTGAGAATACATCCCTGAGACTGACTCCTGCTTCCACCATTCAGGCTGGCAAGCTTAGGAGTGGGAGAGCCTATCGTAACCTGGCCAGACTCAGCTAGCTCCCGCCCTCGGTCTATTTAAGCCTGCACTTCCTGTCCCTCGGTGCTTGTTATTGCTTTTGTTTCTTTCCTTGTGGTTCCTGGCCCAGCTACAGCTCCTGCTATTTTTGATCCTGCTCCATACCGACCCTGGCTTACCGACTACTCTTCTGCTTTTCGTTTTGTACCTCGCACACTCCTGGCTTGACTCGGCTCGTTCACCACTCTGGTTGCTCACGGTGTTGCCGTGGGCAACGGCCCCTTTTCCTTGCTTGTGTTCCTTGTATGTTTGTCGTGTTTGTCGTGCACTTACTGAGCGCAGGGACCGCCGCCCAGTTGTACCCCGTCGCCTAGGGCGGGTCGTTGCAAGTAGGCAGGGACAGAGTGGCGGGTAGATTAGGGCTCACTTGTCCGTCTCCCTACCCCCTGCCATTACAGTATGTATGTATGTTGTCATGTATGTTTGTATGTATGTATGTATGTATGTATGTTGTCATGTGCATGTATGTTTGCATGTATGTATATATGTGCATGTTTGTATGTATATTTGCATGTATATATTTGCATGTATGTATGTATGTATGTATGTATGTATGTATGTATGTATTTATGTATGTATGTTTGCATTTATGTATGTTTGCATGAATGTATATTTGCATGTATGTATGTTGTCATGTATGTATGTTGTCAAATATGTATGTATATATGTGCATATATGTTTGCATGTATGTTGGCATGTATGTATATATGTGCATGTTTGTATGTATATTTGCATGCATATATTTGCATGCATGTATGTATGTTTGCATGTATGTATGTTTGTTTGTTTGTATATATGTCTGTATGGCCATGTATGATACTGTCTGCTGGTGCCCTGTATCTAAGTCAACTTTGCGGCAGGCTTCTATACATGGTATAACAGTCAGTATCACACATTAAACTGAATCTAAGGGTATGTGCACACACACTAATTACGTTCGTAATTGACGGACGTATTTCGGCCGCAAGTAGTGGACCGAACACAGTGCAGTGAGCCGGGCTCCTAGCATCATACTTATGTACGACGCTAGGAGACCCTGCCTCTCTGTGGAACTACTGTCCCGTACTGAAAACATGATTACAGTACGGGACAGTTGTCCTGCAGCGAGGCAGGGACTCCTAGCATCATACATAACTATGATGCTAGGAGCCCGGCTCCCTGCACTGTGTTCGGTCCGGGACTTGCGGCCGAAATACGTCCGTCAATTACGGACGTAATTAGTGTGTGTGCACATACCCTAAGCCTACGACATGTTTTATTTCATTTTATTATTTTTTTACAGGTTTGGTGTTTGGACTACGTCGGTTTCGAGGACTACTTCGATGACAGTTTTTTTTTCTACAATAAAATGGTTAATGAGGGTTGTGTTGGGGGTGCTTTATTTCAATAAAATATTTTATCTATATCTTTGTCTTTTTCTTTTCAAATTTTATTACTACCACTTTAGTAATGGCCGCTGTCTGAGTGACAACATCCATTACTAAGGCGAGGCTTAGTGTTAGCCGGTGCAGAGGCTAACACTAACCACCATTATTACCCCGGTACCCACCACCACCAGGGGTGCCGGGAAGAGCCAGGTACGATCCAGTACCCGACCATCTGTTGTGATGGTCGGGCTCTGGGGCGGCCGCAGGCTGGTATTATGATGCTGGGAAGGGCCAAAAACAGTGGACCTTCCCACTCTTGTAATGCTAGGCTGCTGCTGCTGTGTTGTATCTGGCTGGTTATAAAAGTGGGGGGGACCCCACATCATTTTTTTAAATTATTTATTTATTTTTCATTTTTTTTTAAAAAGACATGGGGTTCCAACCAATTTATCATAACCAGCCACATACAACACAGTGTTATTAGCCTGGGAATGGACAAAACCAGTGGCCCTTCCCACCCATGTAATGCCAGACTGCTGCGGCCTTGTATATGGCTGGTTATTAAAAATGTGGGGGACCCAACGTCTATTGTTAAATTTGTTAAATTAAAAAAAAAAAATCGACGTGGTGGTCCCCCCCATTTTTATAACCAGCCCGATACAACACAGCAGCAGCAGCCTAGCATTACAAGGGTGGGAAGGTCCACTGTTTTTGGCCCTTCCCAGCCTCATAATACCAGCCTACGGCCGCCCCAGTACCCGACCATCACAACAGATGGTCGGGTACTGGATCGTACCAAGCTCTTCCCGGCACCCCTGGTGGTGGTGGGTACCGGGGTAATAATGGGTGATTAGTGCTAGCCTCTGCACCGGCTAACACTAAGTACCGCCTTAATAATGGACGCTGTCAATCAGCCAACTGCCATTATCTAGGCACTAATAAAGTTTAAAAAAAAACACAAAGACAATTCTTTTTTATTGAAATAAGAAATCCCCAACAAAACCCTCATTAACCATTTTATTAAAATTTGAAAAAACGTAGATCTACGCAGTAGTCCAACGAATCGAAGATGTAGTCCAATCGGTACATCAAAATCTGCAACAACATAAAAAAACAGTTATCAATGTGAACAATAACAATACTTCTACTCACCTACACACATATATACACGCACACACACACAAACAACCATACACAAACACACACATATACACAAACACACATATACACACATATAAACAAACACCCATATATACACAAACACACACGTAAACACACACCCATATACACAAACACACACATATACAAAAACACACACACACAAACATCTACACACAAACATATACACAAATACACCCATATATACACACACATATACACAAACACATATACACAAACGCACCCATATATACACAAACACACACATAAACACACACCCATATACACACATATACACAAACACACACAAAAACACACACACACAAACATCTACACACAAACATATACACATACACCCATATATACACACACATATACACAAACATATACACAAACACATATACACAAACACACCCATATATACACAAACACACATAAACACACATATACACAAACACACATATAAAAACAAAAACAGACAAAGACACATACCCAAACACACATACTGTTTCTTTTAAATGCTGCTGGGGAACCCGCTCGATCCACTATATAAGGCTGCACTATAGTGCAGCATTTAAAAGAAACAGGATCCTGACCTGTCCATAGAGTTTAAGGCAGCACAGAGCATTTCAGGAGATGAGCGTGCAGATTCAGTGCTGCTGTGAACTCTGCTCTTACCATTACGTAGCTCTCAGTCTGTTACCTCTCCTCCACTCCTGTCCTCAAGAACATCTTCACATGATTGGCAAGTCACCACGTAATGGTAAGAGCAGAGTTCACAGCAGCACAGAGTATTTCAGGAGATGAGCGTGCGGATCTTGTGCGGGGTGGTGACTTGCCAATCATGTGAAGGTGTTATTGAGGACAGGAGTGGAGGAGAGGTAACAGACTGAGCTACGTAATGGTAAGAGCAGAGTTCACAACAGCACAGAATCTGCACGCTCCTCTCCTGAAATATTCTGTGCTGCTGTGAACTCTGCTCTTACCATTATGTAGCTCTCAGTCTGTTACCTCTCCTCCACTCCTGTCCTCAAGAACACCTTCACATGATTGGCAAGTCACCACGTAATGGTAAGAGCAGAGTTCACAGCAGCACAGAGTATTTCAGGAGATGAGCGTGCGGATCTTGTGCGGGGTGGTGACTTGCCAATCTTGTGAAGGTGTTATTGAGGACAGGAGTGGAGGAGAGGTAACAGACTGAGCTACGTAATGGTAAGAGCAGAGTTCACAGCAGCACAGAATCTGCACGCTCCTCTCCTGAAATATTCTGTGCTGCTGTGAACTCTGCTCTTACCATTACGTAGCTCTCAGTCTGTTACCTCTCCTCCACTCCAGTCCTCAAGAACACCTTCACATGATTGTCAAGTCACCACCGCGCACAAGATCCGCACGCTCATCTCCTGAAATACTCTGTGCTGCTGTGAACTCTGCTCTTACCGTTACGTGGTGACTTGCCAATCATGAAGGTGTTATTGAGGACAGTAGTGGAGGAGAGGTAACAGACTGAGAGCTACGTAATGGTAAGAGCAGAGTTCACAGCAGCACTGAATCTGCACGCTCATCTCCTGAAATACTCTGTGCTGCCTTAAACTCTGTGGACAGGTCAGGATCCTGTTTCTTTTAAATGCTGCACTGTAGCGCAGCCTTATATAGTGGATCGAGCGGGTTCCCTAGCAGCATTTAAAGAAACAGGATCCTGACCTGTCCACAGAGTTTAAGGCAGCACAGAGTATTTGAGGAGATGAGCACGGCCGGCCACAGGCAGCCGGTCGTTTTTCCAAGCCGTGCTCCCATTATGCACACGACCGTAAAAACACCCGTTATTGCGGGTCGTAATTACGACCCGCAATAATGGGCTCATAGACTTCTGTTACCCACGGGTACCTTCCCGTTTTCTCACGGGAAGGTGCCCGTGCCGTTAAAAAAATAGAACATGTTCTATTTTTCTATTTTACGGGCCGCGCTGCTATAATTAGTGTATGTTCACACGACAGAGTCCGTAACGGCTGAAATTACGGGGATGTTTCCGCCTGAAAACATCCCTGTAATTTCAGCCGTAACGGCATGTGCAGGCGCTTGAACGCCGCGTCCATTACGGACGTAATTGGCGCTGCTATTCATTGGAGTCAATGAATAACGGCTCCAATTACGGCCAAAGAAGTGACCGGTCACTTCTTTGACGCGGGCGTCTATTTATGCGCCGTCATTTGACAGCGGCGCGTAAATATACGCCTCGTGTGAACAGACAAACGTCTGCCCATTGCTTTCAATGGGCAGATGTTTGTCAGCGCTATCGAGGCGCTATTTTCGGGCGTAATTCGGGGCAAAAACGCCCGAATTACGTCCGTAATTAGTGCGTGTGAACACAGGGTATGTTCACACGCACTAATTACGGACGTAATTCGGGCGTTTTTGCCCCGAATAACGTCCGAAAATAGCGCCTCGATAGCGCTGACAAACATCTGCCCATTGAAAGCAATGGGCAGACGTTTGTCTGTTCACACGAGGCGTATATTTACGCGCCGCTGTCAAATGACAGCGCGTAAATAGACGCCCGCGTCAAAGAAGTGACCTGTCACTTCTTTGGCCGTAATTGGAGCCGTTATTCATTGACTCCAATGAATAGCAGCACCAATTACGTCCGTAATGGACGCGGCGTTCAAGCGCCTGCACATGCCGTAACGGCTGAAATTACGGGGCTGTTTTCAGGCGGAAACATCCCCGTAATTTCAGCCGTAACGGACGCTGTCGTGTGAACATACCCTTATAATGACAGCACAGCTCGCAAAAGCGGCCGGCTGCCCGTGGCCGGCCGTGCTCGTAATTACGAGTCGTAATTACGAGCACGGCCCGTAAAATAAAAAAATAGAACATGTTCTATCTTTTTAACGGCACGGGCACCTTCCCGTGAGAAAACGGGAAGGTACCCGTGGCTATCAGAAGTCTATGGGCCCGCTATTTCGGGTCGTAATTACGACCCGTAATAACGGGTGTTTTTACGGTCGTGTGCATGAGGCCCCGTAATGACGGGTGGCTACATGTGTGCACCCGTCATTACGGCAGCGTTGCTAGGCGACGTCAGTAAATAGTCACTCTCCAGGGTGCTGAAAGAGTTAACTGATCGGCAGTAACTGTTTCAGCACCCTGGACAGTGACTACCGATCACAATATAGAGTACCTGTAAAAAAAAAAAGACGTTCATACTTACCGGGAACTCCCTGCTTCCTCCAGTCCGGTCTCCTGGCCGTTGCCTTGGTGACGCGTCCCTCGCGACATCCGGCCCGACATTCCTTGATGACGATGCAGCCCATGTGAGCGCTGCAGCCAATCACGGGCTGCAGAGGCCTCTGCAGCCAATCACAGGCTGCAGAGGCCTCTGCAGCCAATCACAGGCTGCCGCGTAAGAAAAGAAGGTCGGACTGGAGGAAGAAGAGGGACTCGTCCGCAAGACAACGACCAGGTACGTATGAAATGCTTTTTATTTTATTTTTAATCAGCAGCCTCTTTTCTCTATCAGTGATTGATAGAGATAAGTGGCTGCCGATTTGTATAATATTTTTGACCGGGTTCGGTCAAAACGGGTTCGGCCGAACCCGGTGAAGTTCGGATTCGCTGCAAACCGAACTTTTCCGGAAGTTCGGACCGAAACCGGGTTCGGTTGTCCCGGTTCGCTCATCTCTAGTTATCTTCATTGAAAAAAACTGTGCTTTTCTTTAAAAAATAAGGAAATTTCTAAGTGACCCTAAACTTTTGAACGGTAGTGTATGTTTGGATTAGATACAGTGGCTCAGCAGACAGTATCACACATGATCGGCTTAGATATAGGGCCCAGCTCGCTGACATTGCTGTTCCAGCGCTGGACCCAGGAAAGGTAAGATAATAATTGATTTTTTATGTGTTACTAATTTCTTTTTTTGTTTGTGGTTTTTACAGGTTCGGATTCTAGGACTACTTCGATGACGGCGTTTTTTTTTTATACTCATTAAAATGGTTAACGAGGATAGTGTGGGGTATTTTTATGTCAATAAAATATTTTTTCTATGTCCTTGTATTTTTTAAACTTTATTACTACCGACATAGTAATAGTAGCTGGCGGATTGACAGCGTCCATTACTAAGGCGGGGCTTAATGTTAGCCGGTGAAAAGGAGGGCACCCCCTCTTGCAGTATTTGCACCTGCGTCTATAGAACACAGATACAAATACATCCATTAGCGCTGATTGACCGGGCATGCCCCACCATTCAGTGCCTTACAATGACGCTAATGGGCGGTTCAAAATGACTTGCCCAGCCAAACAGCGCCTTTCAACTACGCTAGCGGCGTGATGACGTCATTGCGCCGCTTCCATGCTTGAAAGGCGCTGATTGACAGGGCAAGTCATTCTGTCCAGCCAATCAGCGCCTTAGAACGACGCGTCATTCACCTCCAGCAGACATGCTCAGAAGAGAGCAGATCTGCATTGCCACCGGACGGCGCTGGAACGAGATCATGTGAGTATGTAAAGTTGTTTGTTTTTTTCTAATAAAACTGTGAGTGGCATTATCTACAGGGGGGTCTATATGTGGGGATGTGGGCCACTGTATACAGGGGGATTTATATGTGGGGATGTGGGGCCCTATCTACAGGGAGGGTCTATATGTGAGGATGTGGGGCACTATACACAGGGGGGTCTATATGTGGGGATGTGGGGCACTATCTACAGGGGGGTCTATATGTGGGGATGTGGGGCACTATCTACAGGGGGGTCTTTATGTGAGGATGTGGGGCACTATATACAGGGGGTCTCTATGTGGGGCACTATATACAGGGGGGTCTATATGTGAGGATGTGGGCCACTATATACAGGGGGGTCTATATGTGGGGCAATATCTACAGGGGGAGTCTATATGTCGGAATGTAGGACACTATATACAGGGGGCTCTATATGTGGGGCACTATCTACAGGGGGTCTATATGTGGGGATGTGTGGCACTATATAAAGGGGGGTCTCTATGTGAGGATGTGGGCCACTGTATACAGGGGGATCTATATATGGGGATGTGGGGCCCTATCTACAGGGGGGTCTATATGTGGGGATTTGGGGCACTATATACATGGGGGTCTATATGTGGGGATGTGGGACACTATATACAGGGGGGTCTATATGTGGGGATGTGGGGCACTATCTACAGGGGGTCTATATGTGGGGATGTGGGGCACTATATACAGGGGGAGCTATATGTGGGGCACTATATACAGGGGTGGACTATATGTAGAGCACTATCTATAGGGGAGCTATTTGTAGGGCACTATCTATAGGGGTGGGCTTTATGTGGGACACTATATAGAGGGGTGGGTTACCTGTTGGGCACTAGCTACAGGGGGCTATATGTAGGGCACTGTCTACATGGGTGGGCTATATGTGGGACACTATATACAGGGGGAGCTATATGTGAGGTACTATCTACAGATATGGGCTATATGTGGAGCACTATCTATAGGGGGAGCTATTTGTAGGGCACTATCTACAGGTGTGGGCTATATGTGGAACACTATATACAGGGGTGGGTTACCTGTAGGGCACTATCTTTGGGTGGGCTATATGTGGGACACTATATACAGGGGGAGCTATATGTGAGGTACTATCTACAGAGAAGGGCTATATGTGGAGCACTATCAATAGGGGAAACTATATGTAGGGCAGCACGGTTGCTCAGTGGTTAGCACTATGCATTGCAGCTCTGGAGTCCATATGTGGGCACTATCTACAGATGGCTGTATGTGGGGTACTATCTACAGGGGCTTCTATGTAGGGCACTATCTATAGAGGCTCTATGGGGACACTATCTACAGGGGGCTATGGGGACACTATCTACATGGGGCACGGTGTGTGTGTGTGTGTGTGTGTGTGTGTGTGTGTGTGGAACACAGTGTATGGTACTATTATAATCAGGGAGACAGTGTATGGCACTATTATAGTTAGCAGTGCAGTGTATGGCGCTTTATTATATTTAGAGGTGTTGAGAATTTTAACTTCGTTTATAGGTGCAGAAATGTTTTAAAAGTGAGAAGTGAAGGCATCTAAGCGTAAAACTGCAGAAATGGGTCGTGGCCGGAAGAAATCCATCATAGAGGTCTGGACCGGAGGGAGAAGAACAGAACTAGAATCTGAGACGTCATTGGTGAGTCACTTAATGCTAAATGTTTATTCTGCCTCTAATCAGTACTGTAGTCACTGTATGATCTTCAGCGAGATGATGGGTGGTATGATTTTTTTGTGAAACAGCATCTCCCAGCATATCCTTACTGTTGTTCGGGCCATGCTGGGAGCTGTAGTTTTACGCCGTACAAACCTATACAGCAGAGGTTGCACCAAATTTAGCTGTATTTGTTCTGATGTTGTATATATGTACTGAGCTTGGTTCAGGGGCTGTATATATGTGCTGAGCTTGGTTCTGATGCTGTATATATGTATGAGCTTGGTCTAATCTGCAGGGGACATCTCTCCCAACCCTGGGCCTCCCTTTTCTTCTGCCAAGCTCAACCACTTACCTGCCACACATAGAAACCCTGCAAATCTTCTTGCCATTCCTTGTAGGTCTTCTCCTGTCTCTTTTAACTGTGCTCTCTGGAACTCTCGGTCCGTGTGCAACAAACTCACCTTTATTCATGACTTATTCCTTTCTAACTCTCTCAACCTTCTGGCTCTTACAGAAACATGGCTACACCTGTCTGACACTGCTTCCCCTGCTGCTCTATCTTATGGTGGTCTCCAGTTCTCTCATGCCCCCAGACCTGAGAACAGGCAGGGTGGAGGAGTAGGTATACTTCTTTCCCCACACTGCACTTTCCAGGTCATTCCCCCGGTCCCCTCACTCACATTTCCCTCTTTTGAAGTCCACACCCTCAGACTCTTTCACCCTTTTCCCCTCCGAGTGGCAGTTGTCTACCGCCCACCGGGCTCACCCCGCCAATTCCTGGACCATTTTGCTGCCTGGCTTCCACAATTTCTATCCTCTGAAACACCCACTCTCATCATGGGTGACTTCAACATCCCCATTGATAACCCAATCTCCTCATCTGCCTCCCAGTTTCTATCTTTAACCTCGTCCCTCGGTCTGTCACAACTTACTAACTCTCCTACACATGAAGACGGGCATTCACTTGACCTGGTCTTCTTCCGGCTCTGCTCAGTTTCTGACTTTATTAACTCTCCTCTCCCGCTTTCTGACCACAATCTTCTCTGCTTTAC
Organism: Rhinoderma darwinii; assembly: GCF_050947455.1. NCBI lineage: Eukaryota > Metazoa > Chordata > Amphibia > Anura > Rhinodermatidae > Rhinoderma > Rhinoderma darwinii. Next base: position 106,047,751 of record NC_134690.1, on the reverse strand, counting down.
TATCAAATATTCTCTGCCTCCTCAGGTCATCCCTACGTATCAGACATACAGAAATCTACATGCCATTAACACTGTTAAACTCATAGACAGTCTACAGTCCTCATTGTCCCCTATCTCTTCCCTCTCCTGTCCCAATCTGGCTGCCAAACTTTATAACAACACTCTCAAAAATGCATTGGATGAAGCAGCCCCCACTACACTCCGAACCACCCGACAAAGACGACGACAACCCTGGCACACGCCTCAATCCCGCTTTCTTCAGCGGTGCTTGAGATGTGCCGAACGACTGTGGAGAAAATCGCATTTGGATGCAGATTTCCTCCATTACAAATTTATGCTCAAAACTTACAACTCTGCCCTTCACCGAGCCAAACAAGTCTATTTCACTTCTCTCATCTCCACACTATCTAATAATCCAAAACGCCTCTTTGATACTTTTCACTCCCTCCTTAGTCCTAAAGTGCAGACACCAATCACAGATCTCAGTGCTGAAGACCTGGCCAATTATTTTAAAGTTAAAATTGACAACATCCGACATGATATTATCTCCCAGTCCCCTAGTAACATCGATCCCCTTCCCCCCCACACTCCCTCTACTTCACTCTCAGCATTTGACCCAATAACTGAAGAAGAAGTCTCGAGGCTCCTCTCTTCTTCTCGTCCTACTACCTGCCCTAGTGATCCTGTCCCCTCACACCTCCTCCAGTCCCTCTCCCCAGCTGTCACTAGTCACCTCACTAAAATATTTAACCTCTCTCTTTCCTCTGGTATCTTTCCCTCCGCTTTTAAACATGCCATTATAAACCCATTATTGAAAAAACCAACACTTGACCCATCCAGCGCTGCCAACTACCGACCAGTCTCTAATCTGCCCTTCATCTCCAAACTCCTGGAACGCTTGGTCTACTCTCGCCTTATCCGCTATCTCTCTTCTAACTCCATTCTTGACCCCTTACAATCTGGTTTCCGCACTCTACACTCCACAGAAACTGCCCTTACTAAAGTCTCAAATGATCTCTTGGCGGCTAAATCGGACGGTAAATCCTCTCTCCTGATTCTTTTGGATCTCTCTGCAGCCTTTGACACTGTAGACCACAAACTCCTACTTAACATGCTCCACTCTATTGGCCTCAAGGACGCGGCTCTCTCTTGGTTTTCCTCCTATCTCTCTGACCGCTCATTCAGTGTGTCATTTGCTGGTTCCACTTCTTCTCCTCTTCCCCTTGATATCGGGGTTCCTCAGGGATCAGTCCTAGGTCCACTCCTCTTTTCTCTCTACACAGCTCCTATTGGACAAACCATCAGCAGATTTGGCTTCCAGTACCATCTCTACGCTGATGACACCCAATTATATACCTCTTCCCGTGACATCACCCCTGCTCTAATACAGAACACCAGTGATTGTCTGTCCGCTGTCTCTAACATCATGTCCTCTCTCTATCTGAAACTGAATCTTTCTAAAACTGAGCTCCTTGTGTTCCCACCATCTACTAACCTCCCTAAACCTGATGTCTCTATCTCTGTGTGTGGCACTATCATAACTCCTAAGCAGCACGCCCGCTGTCTCGGGGTTATTTTTGACTCAGATCTTTCCTTTACTCCTCACATACAATCACTTTCACGCTCCTGTCATTTTCACTTAAAAAACATCTCCAGAATCCGCTCTTTTCTTACGGAGGAAACTGCCAAAACTCTCATTGTTGCTCTGATTCACTCTCGTCTTGATTACTGTAACTCATTACTAGTCGGTCTTCCCCTCACTAAACTCTCCCCTCTCCAATCTATCCTCAATGCAGCAGCCAGGCTCATCTTTATGACCAACCGCTACACCAACGCCTCTAATCTGTGCCAGTCACTGCACTGGTTGCCCATCCCCTTCCGAATAAAATTCAAACTTATTACTCTCACCCACAAAGCTCTCCACAGTGCTGCACCTCCTTACATCTCCTCCCTCATCTCTGTCTACCACCCTACTCGGGCTCTACGTTCTGCCAACGACCTTAGATTAAAATCCTCCATAATCCGAACCTCCCACTACCGTCTCCAGGATTTCTCTCGTGCTGCACCCGTCCTCTGGAATGTGCTACCCCAGACAATCCGATTAATTCCCAATATCCACAGTTTTAAACGTGCCCTGAAAACACATCTATTTAGACAGGCCTATAAAATTCCCTAATCTGACTCCTTTTCATGGCCCTCCATTTAGATTAGTCATCAGAATAAGATTCCCTCACACTCCTTCTCTTCATGTCCGTCATACACGGATACTGGCTGGTGACCGGCTCATGCAGCTTTATGTTACCACCGCATGTGTATAAAAATGGCCGGACCATTGTACAGAACAAACACTGTTACACTTTGTGTCTCCCTTATGTCCTCATAGATTGTAAGCTCTTGCGAGCAGGGTCCTCACTCCCCAGGTTTGAATTGTAAATGAACTTTGTCACTATGTAATGTCTGATATTGTTTTCATGTTCCCTCTACATTGTAAAGTGCTGCGTAATATGTTGGCGCTATATAAATAAAGATTATTATTATTATTATTATTATTCTGGTGCTTTATATATGTATGAGCTTGGTTCTGGTGTTGTATTTATGTACTGAGCTATGTTCTGGTGCTGTATATATGTATTGAGCCTGGTTCTGGGGATGTATATATGTACTGAGCTTTGTTCTGGCTCTGTATATATGTACTGAGGTTGGTTTTGGGGATGTATTTATGTACTGAGCTTTGTTCTGGGTATGTATTTATGTACTGAGCTTGGTTCTGGTGCTGTATATATGTACTGAGCTTGGTTCTGGGGATGTATATATGTACTGAGCTTTGTTCTGGCTCTGTATATATGTACTGAGCTTGGTTCTGGGGATGTATATATGTATTGAGCTTGGTTCTGGTGCTGCATTTATGTACTGAGCTTGGTTCTGGGGATGTATATTTGTACTGAGATTTGTTCTGGTCCTGTATTTATGTACTGAGCTTGGTTTTGAGGCTTTACTTATGTAATGAGCTTGGTTCTGGGGCTGTATTTATGTACTGCTCTTTCTTCTGGTATGTCCTAAGGGGGGGCTGTGTGGCACTATACACAAGGGGGAGCTGTGTGGCACTATTTACAAGGGGGAGAACTGTGGCTCTATCTACAGGGGGCTGTGTGTGGTGCAATCCAATGGGGTCTGTGTGTGGCACTATATACTAAGGGGGGCTGTGCGGCACTATCTACTAAGGGGGGGCTGTGTGGCACTATATACAAGTGAGGGTGTCTGTGTGGCACTACATACAGTGAGAGCTGTATAGTGATATATACAGGGGGGGGGCTTTATGGCGATATCTACAGGGGGCTTTATGGCACTATCTACAAGGGGTAGGTGGGGGCGCTATCTACAAGTGGGGGTGTGACACTGTCTATAGGCGTGGCTGTATAGCTCTGTCTACAGGGGGGCTGTATGGCACATTCTACAGGGGGCACTATCTATAAGGGGGACTGCTTGTGGCACCTGGTGGGGCCCGAGTCAAAAGTTTGCTATGGGGCCCAGACTTTCCTAGTTATGCCCCTGGTCACGTGGCTCTCCTTGGCTAAGCTACTAGTCACTCTTTCTGGCAAAGATCCACAGCCTCCACCGGCCTCAGTATAGGAGCTCTTTTTCTCTGAAAGTGGTCCTTAACCTTGGGCTTCCGAGCCCAAGTTACTTGGAGCAGCTGAGATTGGCCAAGGTTACTGGTGCAAACTGTCCAACATGATCCACAGGGTCTGCGTTTGTAGCGACGAGGAGTGTGTTAGGTGGCACAACCCACTACTTTCTGCAGACCTTCCTCTGGTTTCAGCCACACTGCCAGTCTTGTGCGGGATACTTTGTCAAATATGAGAGCTTGTGGCTATGGGCAGTTAAAGGGGTTTTCCACTTTCTGACAACTGATGACCTATCCATCGGATAGGTCATCAGTATATGATCGGTGCGTGTCCGACACCCAGACCCGGCGCCGATCCGCCACTCTGGCTGCCCACTGGTGCAGTGCCTAGGGCCTCTTTTTTTGTTTATTAAAAACTTATCTTGTGACCTGACCGGCCAGCGGTCCTCTGTTAATGGATTGGCCAGAACTGCTGACGTGAGCAGCTGTGGCCGATCCGTGAATAGTGGGCGTGTCTTAGACTTGGACGGCAGGAAAGAGCAGGACCGGATGGCACCGCCGCAGGTCAGGTAAGTAAATGTTTAACAATGTAGGGTTAAATGCCGTTACTTCATGTATTTAAATGCTAAGCTGTGCAGTCGCACAGCTTAGTATTGAAATACATGAATGTAGTGAGCGAGGCTGCGGTTGTGTAATACAGCCATTGCCCCACTCCTGACAAGTGTGCACGCGATCAGCATGAGGTGAGGCTGCAGCACTGCACTAAGGAGCGCTGCCACTAACGTCAGAACATGGCGGGCGTACTGCAAAACACCCCAATGTTCTGCCTTCAGTGCCGGCGCCACAGCTCATTAGTGCAGCGCTGGCCGCATCACCTTATGCTGACCGCACGCACACACACGTATTGGTCAGGAGCGGGGCAATGGCTGTATTACACAGCCGCAGCCCCGCTCTAACAGCGGAGATCAGTAAAACCCCTGATCTCCGCCGTTATTCCCCTGAATGCTGCGATCAAAGCTGACCGCAGCATTCAAGGGGAAAATGCAAAGATGCCCATTGGATCGCGTCTCAGGAATTCCCTGTGATGCAATTGAGGGACATACCATATATGGGCAGACAATCCAGGGTCCATTGAAGGTCCTGGGCTGTCTAACCATATTTCCTGAGGTATGTCCTAACAACTGCCTGTGTACTATCAGTACACAGGCTAAGGTACTAGCAAATAGATATATGCCAATACATTAAAGTTTAAAAATAAAAAAGTAAAAATAAAGTAATGTTAAATTATAAAAAAATTTAAAAAAAGCACACAAATTTTTTACAATAAACATTAAAATAAGTCTCACTACATTAAATATACACACATTCAGTATCGTAGTGACCGTAATAACCTGCACAACAAATTTATTGCGTCATTTATAAATAATGTGAACACTAAAAAAAATATAAAAACTGCTTTCTTTCACTTATTAATGTGAGGCACAAGGTATTATGAATTTTGAACCTCCTTGTGCAACACATTAATAGTAATTAACCCCATCATGTACCTCACACAATAACCTAATGTCCATTATGACTGTGAGAAACACTATGGGGTTAATTACTATGAATGTGAGGCACATGGAGGTTCAAAATTCTTCACACCACATGCCTCACCTCAGAAAATGGAAGTATTGTATTGGTATTGAGAATCGCAATACTACACAAAGTATCGGTATCAAAGTCCAAATTCTGGTATCGTAACAACCCTAATGTAATGTACTGTCTTCAATTGTATCCGCTGAAGAGGCTAACACTAACCCCTCCATTATTACCCCGGTAGCCACTGCTACCAGGGGTATAGGGATGAGCCAGGTACGATGCAGTACCTGACCATCTGAAGTGAAGGTCAGGCACTGGGGTGGTCGCAGGCTGGTATTATTAGGCTTGGAAAGTCCAAAAACAATGGGCCTTCCCACCATGGTAATGCTAGGCTGCTGCTGCTTTAATGTATCTGGCAGGTTATTAAAAAATGGGGGGGACCCCACGTTGTTTTTTTAAATAAACAATAATTGAAAAAAACAACATGGGGTCCCCCCATTTTTCATAACCAGCCAGATACAACACAGCAGCAGGCTAGCATTACCAGGGTGGGAAGGGCCACTGTTTTTGTCCTTTCCCAGCCTAATATTAATAGCCTGCGGCTGACCCAGTACCCAACCATCACTGCAGATGGTCGGGTACTGGATTGTACCCGACTCTTCCCGGCACCCCTGGTGGTGGTGGGTACCGAGGTAATTATGGGGGGTTAGTGTTAGCCTCTTCACCGGCTAACTCTAAGCCCCGCCTTAGTAATGGATGCCTTCTATCAGTCTGCCACCATTACTAAGGCGTAAGGCAGTAGTAATGAAGTTAAAAAAAACACCCAACACAGAAAACATATTTTATTGAAATAAAAGCCCCCCACACAACCCTCGTTAACCATATTATTGAAAATAAAAATCCTCGAATATGACGTAGTCCAATGACAAAACCTGTAAAAAAAAACACACACAAAAACACATTAGTAACACTAATAAGTAAAAAAGCAAAACCATTGTTATACTTACCTTTCTGAGTCTGTGACAGTAAACTAACCAGTGACAGCTCTAAGCTGTCATTGGTTAGTTTACATCACATGGTCTGTGGTTAACTCAGTTCATTGGGCTACTTTTAATAGTAGGAAAATGTACTGAGGAAACCGGCAGGGCGTAATTTGCACCAGTCAGCCCTAAAAGTGCCAAGGGCAGCACGAACTCCAAATACGGCCCTGGCGGTATGCAGTAGTTGGAGCCAGAAGCAGATGGCTCCAAACACTGCATAGTGGTCGTATGTCAGAACTGCAGCTCTGCTCCTATTCACTTGAATAGGAGCAGAGCTGCAGCTCGGCCGCTATTTTTTGACCGAAGCCATCTGCTTCTGGCAATAGGCGGCCGGAGTGGCAAATCGGTGTGGGGCCCGGGTATCAGACACGCACCGATCATATACTGATGACCTACCTGGTGGATAGGTCATCAATTGTCAGAATGTGGAAAACCCCTTTAACCCATTAGTGACCGCCAATACGCCATTTCACGGCGGCCACTAATAGGCTTTATTCTGATGCATACGCCTTTTCAGGGCGCTGCATCAGAATAAAGCTGTGCCGCCGAGATCAGTGAAAACTCCCTGTTCTCAGGTACCAGAGGTAGCTGAGAACTTGGGGCAGCGCTGCTCGAGCGGGCGGATCAAAATCCGCCCGTTTAACCCCTTAGATGATGCATTCAATAGCGAGTGCCGTATCTAAGTGGTTTTGGAGAGAGGGAAGAGGGAAGGAGCTCCGTCTCTCACCCCACTGGCACCCTGCTATGAGATTGCAGGGTGCCAGTGTCTTCTATGGCAGCCGGGGCCTGATAAAGGCCCCCAGGTCTGCCTGTAGTGGATGCCTGCTAGGCCATGCCAGAGGCATGATCTAGCAGACGCCTGTCCATTGTAAACGGACAGGCAGTAATACACTGCAGTACAGAAGTATTGCAGTGTATTATAAAAGCTATCGGACGATCGCATAGTAAAGTTCCCTAGTGGGACTAGTAAAAAACGAAAAAAAAATGTTTAATAAAGTTATTAATAAATAAACTCACTTTTTCCCTTTACAAAATGCTTCATTATGAAAAAAAAAAAAAGGAAAAAAGTTACACATATTTGGTATTGCCGCGTCCGTAACGACCCCAACTATAAAGCAATTATGTTAATTAACCTGCTCGGTGAACATTGTAAAAAATAAAATAAAAAACAATGCCAGAATTGCTGTTTTCTGTTGATCCTGCCTTTAATAAAATGTGATCAGAAGTTATCAAAAAGTCGAATGTACTCCAAGATTGTACCGAAAGAAATGACAAGTCGTTTTTTTTTTTTTTTTTTAAAAACGAAGTGTTTTTACTGTGTAAAAGTAGTAAAACATAAGAAAACCATATGAATTTGGTATTGTCGCAATCATAACGACCTGAATAAAGTTATTATGTTATTTATACCACACGGTAAAAGGAGTAAATTAGAGATGCAAAAGAAGAGTGGCTAAATTGCTGTTTTTTTTTCTATTACTCCCCGAAAAAAGTTTATAAAAGTAAATCAATAAATTATACGTACCCCAAAATGGTGCTGTGCTATTAAAAAATACAACTTGTCCTGCAAAAAACAAGTCCTTGTACAACTATGTCGACGCAAAAATAAAAAAGTTATAGCTCTTTGAATGCGAAGATGGTAAAATTTAAAACATAGCTTGTTCACTAAGGGGTTAAAGACATACCGTATATATCGGCGTACAAGACGACTTTTTACACCCTTAAAAAAATGTCAAAAGTGTGGGGTCGTCTTATATGCCGGATATTGTCTTGTACACAGGTTGTGTCTTACCTTGTGAGCCTGTAGTCCGGTACACAGGCTCCCGGGATGCACGGAATCCGCCACGGATCTGAGGGAAGCCGGTATTAGCCGCCAGGGAACATCTCTGTAAGCCTCCGTAGATCTCCCTTTCCTCTCATTCCCTGCCTCTCAGATCTCGCGCGATGAAGCAGCCTATCTGCGCATGCGCGAGTTCAAAGAGACAGAGAGTCCTGGGTCCTGCCGCCGATGTCCATAGTGAAGCGCTCCTGCACGAAATGGCAAGTATATCTTAAATTCTATATTTTAAGGGTAAAAGTTGGGGGTCGTCTTATACGCCCAGTCGTCTTATACGCCGACATATACGGTAGTTGGGAATGTGAGCTGCAGATACATATTCCATTCCCGACTATGTCTTTAACTGCCCATATCTCAAGTTCTATAGCACCTAGAACTGGGAGTCTCATCATTAAAATAACACCAGAGATAGAAGCATATATATAGAGCCAAAGATAGGGGCATCTGAAGTGGGCCCCCTCCCGCCTTTGAGCCGGACTCCGTCCCAGAATATAGACAGTGTGTGACTCTTCCCAGCTAATTTGCATGACTTTGAATTCGATTTTTTTTTAAATAGGTAAATGACAGATTTTTAACATCAAAGAGGGAAAGCTCAGAATGATATTTTATACCTTACCTGAGGGTTCTTTGAGTTTAGTAATGAAAATGCTGGTGACAGGTTCCCTTAATAAAGGTGTTGTTTTAGTGAGCAGATCCAAACTGTCACTGTTTGTTGCTAATAACAACCAATCAGCACAGCTTTCACTTTACCAGAGCAGTTTAATTAAAGGAAATCTGTGCTCTGATTGGTTGCTATGGGCATGACAACATTACACACACACACACACACACACACACACACACACACACACGCACACGCACACGCACACACACACACACACACACAGACACACACACGCGCACACACACAGTGAATGAGCTGTTCAATAATAACAACAACAATTCCACCATTATTCCCATTCAGTTCTCCCATGGATGTCATGTAACCCTGTTAACTGAATACCAAAGGTCACATGATGTGTGTGTGTGCACGGCCGGCCTTAGCTTCATGCGACAGGTGCGGTCGCACAGGGCGCCAGCCGCCACACTGTTAGGGGGCGCCAGCGGGTGTGCCAGCCCTGTGCCGCAACCACTGCCAGTTGGTCAGGTGCCACTCACTATCTGTACCGACTTCAATACTGGCAGCCCCACTCCGTGGCTAACATTCACTCTTCGGGTATGTGCACACACACTAATTACGTCCGTAATTGACGGACGTATTTCGGCCGGAAGTCCCGGACCGAACACAGTGCAGGGAGCCGGGCTCCTAGCATCATACTTATGTACGATGCTAGAAGTCCCTGCCTCGCTGCAGGACAACTGTCCCGTACTGTAAACATGATTATACTACGGGACAGTTGTCCTGCAGCAAGGCAGAGACTCCTAGCGTCGTACATAAGTATGATGCTAGGAGCCCGGCTCCTTGCACTGTGTTCGGTCCGGGACTTGCGGCCGAAATACGTCCGTCAATTACGGACGTAATTAGTGTGTGTGCACATACCCTTCCTGTCCTGTATCCTGAATGACGAGTCATGATGACATAATTCAGGACGCAAGACGTGGAGGAGACACCGCACAAACTATCTTCCTATGTGTTTCCTGCAGAGGCGTAGCTAGGTTCTCCAGCACACGGGGCAAAGATTCAGTTTGGCGCCCCCTACCCAACCTCTTTCCCGACATCTCCTTCCCCCTCGCCGTGTTTGTTTTCTCTACCAATCGACGTGTTATTGCTTTTTATGTAACACATTTGTACATCTTACAAGCAATATGGTTCTATACACAACACCAGAACCAAGCTCAGTACATAAATACAACACCAGAACAAATACAGCTCAATTTAGTGCAACCCCTGCTGTATAGGTGTGTACGGTGTAAAACTACAGCTCCCAGCATGGCCCTAACAATGATAAGGATATGCTGGGAGTTGCTGTTTCACAAAAATAAATCCTATCATAATCATCTCACTGCAGATCATACAGTGACTACATTACTGATTAGAGGCAGAATAAACATTTACATTAAGTGACTCACCGGTGACGTCTCAGATTCTAGTTCTTTTTCTCCATCCGGTCCAGACCTCTATGATGACTTCTCCCGGTCACAGCCCATTTCTGCAGTTTGCCGCTCACATGTCTTCAGCTTCTCACTTTACCAACATTTCTGCACCTATAAATAAATATAAAGTTATCATTATACCACATACTACGCCCCTAAATATAATAGCGCCATACACTGCACCTGTAATTATAATGGCACCATACACCGTGTCCCACACACACACACACACACACACACACACACACACACACACACACACTGTTCACCCTGTAGATAGTGCCTGCCATAGAGCCCCCTGTAGATAGTGCCCCCATATAGCCCACCACTGTATATAGTGTCCCAAAAATAACTCCCCATATAGTGCTCTACAGATAGCCCACCCCTGTATATAGCCCCCTGTAGCTATAGCCCAGCCCTGTATATAGTGCTCCACGTATAGCCCAACCCTGTATATAGCCCCCTGTAGCTATAGCCCACCCTTGTATATAGTGCTCTACAGATAGCCCACCACTGTATATAGCCCCCCTGTAGATATAGCCCACCCCTGTATATAGCCCTCCTGTATATAAAGCCCACCCCTGTATATAGTGCTCCACAGATAGCCCAACCATGTATGTAGCGCCCCTGTAGATATAGCCCACCCCTGTATATAATGCTCCACATATAGTCCACCCCTGTATATAGTGCTCCACATATAGTCCACCCCTGTATATAGTGTTTCACAGATAGCCCACACCTGTATATAGTGCTCCACATATAGCCCACCCCTGTATATAGCCCCCCTGTACATATAGTCCACCCCTGTATATAGTGCTCCATTAGATAGTCCACCCCTGTATATAGTGCTCCACAGATAGCCCACCCCTGTATATACTATATACAGGGGTGGGCTATCTGTGGAGAACTATATACAGGGGTTGACTATATGTACAAGGGGGCTATATACAGGGGTGTGCTTTCTGTGGAGCACTATAGGGGGAGATATTTGTGGGATACTATATACAGGGGTGGGCTATATCTACAGGGGGACTATATCTACAGGAGGGCTATATCTACAGGGGGGCTATATCTACAGGGGGACTATATCTACAGGGGGACTATATCTACAGGGGTGGGCTATATACAGGGGTGGGCTATATACAGGGGTGGGCGATATACAGGGGTGGGCTATATACAGGGGGGGACTATATCTACAGGGGGACTATATCTACAGGGGGGCTATATACAGGGGTGGGCTATATACAGGGGTGGGCTGTATACAGGGGTGGGCTATATACAGGGGGGGGAATATATCTACAGGGGGACTATATCTACAGGGGGGCTAGATCTACAGGGGGGCTAGATCTACAGGGGGGGCTATATCTACAGGGGGGCTATATCTACAGGGGTGGGCTATATCTATAGGGGGGCTATATACTATACTATACTATACTATATACTATATAGCCCCCCCTGTAGCTATAACCCACCCCTGTATATGGTGCTCCATAGATAGCCCACCCCAGTATATAGCCCCCCCTGTAGATAAAGCCCCCCGTGTGTAGATAGAGTCCCCCCCCCATAGACAAAGTCGTCCCACTGTAGATACAGCTGCACACTTTTATTACAATTAAAAAAAAAAAAAAAAAACTATTCAAACTCACCTTATTCCCGCTCCCACGCTGTCCGGCAGCCATGGAGACCTGCTCTCTTCTGCGCAGGTCTCCTGGGGGTTGAACGCAGTGTGTATGAAAGGCGCTGATTGGCTGGGCAGGATGACTTTCCCTGTCAGTCAGTCAGTCAGTCAGTCAGCGCCTTTCATCGACAAAAGGTACCAGTCGCTTCATTCGTGGAAAGGCGCTGAATGGCCGGGCACGGAACGTGCCAGGTCATTCATTGCTTCTAATTATACCTGTGTCCTTGCGACACAGGTACAAAAATAGTGCAGGAGGAGGTGGCGCTGGCGCCCCCCTCTAAGCTGCTCCCGGGGCACATGCCCCGCCTGCCCCCCCCCTAGCTACGCCCCTGGTTTCCTGGGCTTGTGGGGACACCAAGGAAATGTATTTCTCCAGGGCAGCTACAGCAGTACCAGTGGGCAATGTTTGTGAGAAGCCAAGCTGGTTAGTCACTGACTGTGGGCTTTGGTTGTATGGGGGCACTGATGGTGGTCTAAATAGGGCAATAATGGCAAATGGGAAGAGGATTCAGTGCCACCTTGGTTCCCATTTGCCACTTATTGCCCCTTTAGTGTCCTTCTGTTCAGTGCCCCCTTGATGCTTATTTGCCATTTATTGTCCCTTGTTTTTCTGTGACAAAGGGTGCTAAAGGGGCAGTAAATGGCAAATGGGCACCAAGGGGGCACCAAACAGAAGGACACTAATAGGCAATCAGTGGCTATTGGGCACCATGGTGGCACTGAACAACACTAAAGTGTTAAAAAATGGCAAATGGCCACAGAATTCAGTGCCTCCATAGTGGCACCATTTGTTGCCTTTTTAAATTCTGTTTACATTACGTTAAAGGGGTTGTCCGGAATTAAAAAAAAAGATTGTTGCTGAAACAGTAGGAGGAAAAGTTAAAATAAAAAAATAACTTATACTTACCTCTCTCCTCCCAGACGCTCCTGCGCTGGGGGATCCCGTCACCTCTGATCTCTGTTTGATTACAGTGGTGACATTACGTCAAAAGTACATCACTACTGCAGCCTATTGATGGCATCAGCTGTGTTCAGCAGATGCCAGTAATAGGCTGCAACAGTGATGGACTGTCGGCGTGATGTCACTGCTGCAGCCGCTCGGTATACAAATAGAGAACAGAGGTGATGGTACCCCCCAGCGCAGGGCGCCATCCAACCTGTGGCATTACCTACAGGAAGAAACGTGTGACAATATCTACAGGGAGCAATGTGTGGCACTATCTACGGGGGCTGTGGGGCACTATCTACAAAGCGAGGAGCGGGACTATCCATAAAAGAAGGAGTGTGGTACTATCTATAAAGGAGGGAGTGTGGCACTATTAATAGAGGGGGAGTGTGTGGCACTATCTATAAAGGGGGGAGCGTGTGAGGCACTATTTACAAGGGGCAGTGTGGCACTATCTACAAGGGGTGTGTGTGGCACTATATACAAGGGGGATGTGGCACTATCTACAGGGGTCTGTGTGACACTATCTACAGTGGGACTGTCTTGCACTATCTACAATCTACAGGGATCTGTGTGTCACTATCTACAGGGAGCTGTGTGGCACTATCTACAGGGGGCTGTGTGTGGAACTATCTACAGTGTGCTGTGTGTGGCACTATCTACAGGGAGCTGTGTATGGCACTATCTACAGGGGGCAGTGTGTGACACTATCTAAAGAGGGCACTGTGGCACTATCTACAGATGGCTCTGTGGCATTATCTACAGAAGGCACTGTGACACTATCTACAAAGGGCAATGTGGCACTATCTACAAAGGAAAGAGATCAGCAGCACATCACAGTCCCAGAGAGCATTCACAGGGAGTATTTAAATAGGAGAAAATGTTCTCAATCGGTGCAGGCAGTGTCAAGTTGTAGCCTCTCCAACTCCAAAGCAGACACAAGAAGGTAGAAAAACCGCAGCACACACGTTATCCAGTTACCAAAAAGAGGTGTCTTTATTTCACGATAAAAAGCGACGTTTCGACCCCAGTAAGGGTCTTTTTCAAGCCTTGAAATAGACCCTCACTTGGGTCGAAACGTCGCTTTTTATGGTGAAATAAAGACACCTCTTTTTGATATCTGGATAACGTGTGTGATGCGGTTTTTCTACCTTCTTGTGTCTACTATCTACAAAGGGCATTGTGACAATATCTGCAGAGGGCACTGTGGCACTATCTACAGGGGGCTGTGTGGCATTATCTACAGGGAGGCTGTGTGGCACTATTTACAGGGCGCTATGTGTGGCACTATCTACAGTGGGCTGTGTGTGGCACTATCTACAGGGGGCTGCATGTAGCACTATCTACAGAGGGCACTGTGGCACTATCTACAGATGGCTCTGTGGCATTATCTACAGAAGGCACTGTGGCACTATCTACAAAGGGCACTGTGGCATTATATAAATAGGGCACTGTGGAACTATCTACAGGGGGTGTGTGGCACTATCTACAGTGTGTGACACTACAGGGCATATTGTGGCAGTGTGTAACAAATTCTAATGGCAGCAGTGTGTGGCACTATCTACAGGGGGCTGTTTGACACTATCTACAAAGGGAGGAATGGGATACTTTCTATAAAGGAGGGAGTGTTGTACTATATATAAAGGGAGGAGTGTGTGGCACTATCTACAAGGGGGTGCATGGCACTATCTACAAGGAGGATGTGGCACTATCCACAAGGGGGTTGTGTGAGACTATCTACAGGGGGCTATGTGGCACTTTCTACAGGGGGCTGTTTGTGGCACTATCTACAGGAGGCTGTGTGTGGCACTATCTATAGGTGGCTGTGTGACACTATATACGGGGGGCTGTTTGTGGCACTATCTACAGGGGGCTGTGTGAGGCACTTTCTACAGAGGGCACTGTGGCACTATCTACAGGGGGCCGTGTGGCACTATCTACAGGGGCCATGTGGCACTATCTACAGGGGGCCATGTGGCCTTATCTACAGGGGACTGTGTGGCACTATCTACAGGGGGCACTGTGGCATTATCTACAGGAAGCAGTGTGTGACAATATCTACAGGCAGCAGTGTATGGCACTATCTGCAGGGGGGCTGTTGGGCACTATCTACAAAGGGAGGAGTGGGACACCCTATAAAAGGAGGAGTGTGGTACTATCTATTAGGGAGGGAGTGTGGCACTATCTATTAAAGAGGAAATGTGTGGCACTATCTATATAGGGGAAGTGTGTGGCACTACCTATAAAGGGGGGAGTGTGTAGCACTATATACAAGGAGAAGTGTGGCCCTATCTACAAGGGGGATGTGGCACTATCTACAAGGGGGATGTGGCACTATTTACAGGGTACTGTGGGGCACTAGCTACAGGGGGACTGTGTGGCACCATCTACAGGAGTCTGTATGTGGCACTATCTACAGGGGCTGTGTGTGGCACTATCTACGGGGGCTGTGTATGGCACTATCTACAGGGGGCTGTGTGAGGCACTTCTACAGAGGGAACTGTGGCACTATATACAGACAGCACTGTGGCATTATCTACGGAAGCCACTGTGGCACTATCTCCAAAGGGCACTGTGACAATATCTACAGAGGGCACTGTGGCACTATCTACAGGTGGTGTGTGGCACTATATACAGGGGGCTGTCTGACACTATCTACATAGGGCACTGTGACATTATTTACAGAGGGCACTGTGGCACTATCTACAAGGGGCCGTGTGGCAATATCTACAGGGGGCCGTGTGATACTATACACAGGCGTCCATGTGGCACTATCTACAGGGGGCTGTGTGTGGCACTATCTACAGGGGGCACTGTGGCATTATCTACAGGAAGCAGTGTGTGACAATATATACAGGGAGCAGTGTGTGGCACTATCTATTGTGGGCAGTGTGGGGCACGATCTACAAGGGGAACTGAGTGTGGTGCTATCTACTTTGTTTTTATTACGCCACCAGTAGTGGTCAGCACATATCGCCTAGCCTAGTGATCAGTGGCGGATTAAGTAGACCATGGGCCCTGGGCTGTTACCCAAACTTGGGCCCCCCTTCCTCACCGCCGCCCTGCCGTAACTATTTTTAACACTACTTTTTTGGGCAAGCATTAACAGTGTTACGATTTCCCTTGTCACAGGGCTGTGTCCCTACATACTGAGAGTATCACACTGTGCAGGGACACAACCTCCTGACAAGGGGAATTGTCTATTAGTCCTGGACTGCAGAAAGACTTTTTGTGAAATACAAGGATTCCTATAATAAACATGTCAGGAGAGGTGACAGATTCTCTATAAATCTAGTGACTCACAGGTGACAACGTCTCAGATTCCAGTAGTTTTTTTCCTCATTTCTTCTCCATCCGGTCCAGCGCTCATGACGACTTCTCCCGGCCATGACTCATTTCTGCAGAATTTGCCACTCAGACGTCTCCTCACTTTTCCAACATTTCCACACCTATAAACGAAAATAAAGTTATCATGGTGGCACATACTGTGCCCCTAAATATAATAGCACCAAACACTGCGCGCCTGAATATAATAATACCACACACTGTAAAACACCACATACACAGAGCCCCCTGTACATAGTGCCACACACAGCCCCTGTAGATATTACACACCCCCATAGATATCGCCATACACAGCCCCCTCTATATATCACACATCCCCCCCGTATAGAGCGTTACACACAGCCCCATATAGATAGTGCCATACAGCCCCCTGTAGAGAGCGCCACACAGCCCTCCCCCTCTTGTAAATAGCACCAAAAAGCCCCCCCTATAAAGAGCACCACACACATACCACTGTGGATAGCACTACACAGCCCCCCCTTGTATATAGTGCCACACAGCGCTCCCCCTTGTATATAGTGCCACACAGCGCTCCCCCTTGTATATAGTGCCACACAGCACTCCCCTTGTATATAGTGCCACACAGCGCTCCCCCTTGTATATAGTGGCACACAGCGCTCCCCCTTGTATATAGTGCCACACAGCGCTCCCCCTTGTATATAGTGCCACACAGCGTTCCCCCTTGTATATAGTGCCACAAGGTTATGTACACATTTAAAAACTTTATATTATAATTTTATATATATATATATATATATATATATATATATATATATATATATATATATTAGTATGTGTGTGATTGATTGATTTTATTAAAAAGTATTTTCACTTTTTAGATACAGCTGCTTTGTATCCTGTATCCGTCAGGTCAGCAGGACTGACAGGATCAGTGACATGCAGGATCCACCTCAAATCTATCACATCTAAGATTATAATTTAGCGCAGGGCCCGTTTCACTGATCCCGTCAGTCCTGCTGACCTGACGGATACAGGATACAAAGCAGCTGTATCTCAAAAAGTGAAAATATTTTTTAATAAAACGTAATTACAAAGTTGCACCAAACACACATTTTTATAAAAAATAAATAAAAACAACGTGATTTTTGCGACGTTTTTTCCGTAGACAATGCAGGTTTCGTTTTTTATCGTTTTTATGCACACCTTTTTTGCTATTTTAGAATTTTTATTCATAAAGTAATAAAATAAGCTTTTTTATGTTTCAGCTATTTTTTTGGGTAATAACATAGTTTTACCCTAAAATAGACCTTTTATTTGTAATCGTCATTGTTTACCGTAAATTTTAATATATTACATGTCTATATTAGGGTAATTGGGTCAGCGCTAGCGTTACAACAATGATTGGCGGGGGGAACGTTTTTTTTGGGGTGGGTATTTTATGTGTATTTATTATTTAATCTTTTTTTTGCACTTTACTTTACTATTTTTTTATTACTATGGTCTGTTCCTCAAAGGTCGAAAAAGACCTTTGGGGAACTTTATATATATTTTTTCTTTCTTATACACCATGTTTTTCCACTGTAACTGGAGCTGCACAGCAGCCCCAGTTACAGGGGAAATCAGCCCTCTCATAGTGACGATTTTCACTAATAGGGCTGTGCTGGGTCTAGTTAGACCCAGCAGCAGTCTGGCACTAACGACACCCGGCGATCATGTGACCAGTCACATGATCACCGGGAGGAATAGAGACAGCGCCGCTGCTGCTGTCTCTATTCCTATACACAGCGTTCATTGAACGCTGTGTAAGAAGACATCGGAGAAGACAGAAGCAGCGAAAGCAGCTTCTGTCTTCTCCTCAGGGTCCCCAGCAGTCACTGAAAGCCGGAGACCCGACATTCAGCTGCCCGATCGCGCGGGCAGCAAGTTAAAACTCGAGCCGTAGAAAGTCTATGGCTCGGGTTTTAAGGACCCGTCCCTGACCGCTGGCCGTAAAAATACAGCCAGCGGTCGGGAACCAGTTGGGCAGGAGGATAAGCCAACTAACCTCAGCGCCGGTGACTGCCCGCCCGGCTCTTCTCTTGCAGCTTTGGAGTAACAGAACAGCCGTCCGTCGCTGTTCTGTTACTCAATGGCGGCACCCGCACTTGTCAGGGAGGCGTGTCCTACCCCTTCCCCGGCCAATTCCCTGCTCCTCCTCATCTTCGGCAGTTAGCAGCGCTAGCGCGCTGAATAGGTTTGTAAGATGATGTGCGGTTCGGGCTGCCATGGGCCCCCTGGGAGCCTCGGGCCCCGGGCGGCCGCCCGAACCGCCCATATGATAATCCGCCACTGCTAGTGATAAAGTGAAACATCACCTGCCTGTATACAACCAGATAACCAGAGAGAGATACTGGCCACCATAGTAGTTGTCAGCAAAACTAGTGCAGAAATGTTTGTTTGTTTATTTGTATGCAGATTTCTTTGTGGAAAGCCACGCCACATTAACCACACCCACCAGATAAACCACACCCTATGTGTCCCTGGAAAAAAAATCAGTCGTTGGCAACTATGGTGATGGCATACCCAGGGGACAGTGATAGCATATTCGGGGACAGAGTTTTCTAGAGCCCACTGTATTTTTGCACACAACGGGCTTTATTGCTAATTTATAATACTGTTTTTTTCACATTGTTGAAATATCAAAAACAAAATAAAAAATCTTCAATAAAATGCACAATAATCTTTGGCAGCAAACAGCTTAACCACAATCTCTTTGCATGGTCTTGAATAACAAACTCAGGTCTCCTCAAGCTCTTTCATAAAGACTTTGTTGACATGACATTTTTTAAGCCCTTTGTATTATTTTTATTACATTAGATAATAAGCTTGAAAATATTAAAGCAATCTTTAATAATTTAATAAGGTTCTCAGTAATTTAAAGCCATTCTAATATCTTTGAATAATAAAAATAATAATAATAATAATAATAATAAAAAACATATTCTCATTAACAGAGCTGTTACATTATTTTTGTGAATTTGTAAGGGAGTTTGCCTCTAAATTTGTAAGGTAGTTTGTCTCTAAATGATGACCTAGATCTTTAACCCCTTCCCCCTGCATGCATTCTGGATAGAGATGAGCGAACTTATGAAAAGTTCGGTTCGGCTAGTTCGCCGAATTTCACGAAAAAGTTCGATTCGGACCGAACTAGTTCTGACCGAACCTGTATTTTCCGTGCGCCGAGCATGGTACTGTCCAGGGTGCTGAAAGAGTTAATGAGCTGCACTAACTCTTTCAGCAACCTTGACAGTACCATGCTCGGCGCGCGTAAAATAAAATTTTAATGTAATAAAAAAAATATATAAATACGTTCATACTTACATTCCTCCTGTCCGGCCTCCAGCGATGACGTTTCATCCATGTCGCCGCTGCAGCCAATCACAGGCTGTAGTGGCGGTCACGCACATCAGGATGACGTCAGAAGGCCGGCCTCCAGGGATGACGCTTCATCCCACGTGACCGCCTCTGCAGCCAATCACAAGCTGCAGCGGCCTCTCCAGCCAATCACAGGCTGCAGCGGCCTCTGCAGCCAATCACACGCTCATCTCCTGAAATACTCTGCGCTGCTGTGAACTCTGCTCTTACCATTACGTGGTGACTTGCCAATCATGTGAAGGTGTTATTGAGGACAGGAGTGGAGGAGAGGTAACAGACTGAGAGCTACGTAATGGTAAGAGCAGAGTTCACAGCAGCACTGAATCTGCACGCTCATCTCCTGAAATACTCTGTGCTGCCTTAAACTCTGTGGACAGGTCAGGATCCTGTTTCTTTTAAATGCTGCACTGTAGCACAGCCTTATATAGTGGATCGAGCGGGTTCCCCAGCAGCATTTAAAAGAAACAAGATCCTGACCTGTCCATAGGGTTTAAGGCAACACAGAGTATTTCAGGAGATGAGCACGGCCGGCCACGTGCAGCCGTTCGTTTTTCCGAGCCGTGCTCCCATTATAAATTATAGGAGCACGGCCCGTAAAATAAAAAAATAGAACATGTTCTATCTTTTTAACGGCACGGGCACCTTCCTGTGAGAAAACGGGAAGGGACCCGTGGCTAACAGAAGTCTATGGGCCCGCTATTTTGGGTCGTAATTACGACCCGTAATAACGGGTGTTTTTACGGTCGTGTGCATGAGGCCCTGTAATGACGGGTGGCTACATGTGTGCACCCGTCATTACGGCAGCGTTGCTAGGCGACGTCAGTAAATAGTCACTGTCCAGGGTGCTGAAAGAGTTAACTGATCGGCAGTAACTGTTTCAGCACCCTGGACAGTGAATTCCGATCAGAATATCGTTCATACTTACCGAGAACTTTCTGCTTCCTCCAGTCCGGTCTCCTGGCCGTTGCCTTGGTGACGCGTCCCTCTCGACATCCGGCCCGACATTCCTGGATGACGTTACAGCCCATGTGACCGCTGCAGCCAATTACAGGCTGCCGCGGCCTCTGCAGCCAATCACAGGCTGCAGAGGCCTCTGCAGCCAATCACAGGCTGCCGCATAAGAAAAGAAGGTCGGACTGGAGGAAGAAGAGGGACTCGTCACCAAGACAACGACCGGGTACGTATGAAATGATTTTTATTTTATTTTTAATCAGCAGCCTCTTTTCTCTATCAGTGATTGATAGAGACAAGTGGCTGCCGATTTGTATAATATTTTTGACCGGGTTCGGTCAAAACGGGTTCGGCCGAACCCGGTGAAGTTCGGATTCGCTGTGCACCGAACTTTTCCCGATGTTCGGACCGAAACCGGGTTCGGTTGTCCCGGTTCGCTCATCTCTAATTCTGGACCCTAATCACTAAGCAATTTTTTCGTTTTTTCATCGACACATTCAAAGAGCTATAACTTTTTTCTTTTCACGTGGACATAGCTCTATGAGGGCTTGTTTTTTCGGGATGAGCTGTATTTTTCAATGGCACCGTTTTGGGGTATATAGTATTTTTTTATTAACTTTTATTAACTTTTTTGGGGGGGGGATATAAAAAAACTGTGCGGCGTAAATAACATGCTACCTTTATTCTATGGGTCGGTACGTTTACGGCGATACCAACGTTTTTTTATGTTTTACTACTTTTGCAGAATAAAAACACTTTTCAACTAAACTAATTTTATTTTGCATCGCTGCTTTCCAAGAGCCAGAACTTTTTTATTTGTCCATCATGAGGGCTTGTTTTTTTGCGGGACTTCATTGCTACCATTTTGGGGTACATAGGACTTCTTGATTAACCTTTTATTATTATTTTTTGGGGGGGAATGGGAAAAAATAGCAATTTTGCCATTGGTTTTTGTGTTTTGTTTTTTTAGGGCGTTCACCTTGCGGTTTAAATAATATGCTAACTTTATCATCAGGCAGCCGAGCCCCGGCTCCAGTCTGCAAAGGAGACCCATGCAGGACGTTGATTAGACCGCCGTGAAAAGGCGGCGGCCTAGAATAAAACCACTTAATGATTGATCCTCTCAACTTGGGGTTAATATATTGGTCAGCGGTAAGCCACGCCTGTACATGTGGAATAATACATTTGGCAACAACATTATATTTACAGGACATCTAGAAGGCGTTTGTTACCAGTTTACAAAATGTATAATATGGTAGAGTTGACATATTTGAAATATAAATAAAATCTGACTTTACTGAATAGTTCTGAGGTTTAAAGAACAATATATTCAGCATCCAGTTGCTGTAATCAAATACCTCATGGAATACAATAGCTTGTGCTCAAATTTGCTAAATTGCACATTTTGCTATATGTTAGTGCAAAGATTTTTATGTAAAAATATATGGATGATGGATAAGTCCAGAGTGAGGATGAAATATAGTTATAAAGGAAGGACTAATGACGATAGAGTTCCAGGGCTCACAGACACAGTTTAATCATGTATTCCACAGGACTGACGTAAAGTAAATGTGGTGCCAATATTCAAAAAGGGGTCAAAAAGTGAGCTCGGAAAGTATAGACCTTGCGTAACCTCCATTGTGAGTAAAATATTTGAGCGTTTTCTAAGAGATGCTATCCTTTTAGTATCTGAATGAAAATAAACACATCATCAGCATGGGTCAGTGTTGGGCCTTTTTCTTAACCCCTACCTGCAGGAGTAAGTAACTGCACGTCGTTGCGGGAGGTTACTTCCCGCACGAGGACGTATAGTTACTGAGTTGTTTCCGGTGCACACTGTCGGCGACAGTGTGCACCGGGAACCGGGAGGTCAGCTGTCGCCGACAGCTGACACTCAACTCTTGCCGGCCAGCGGTCCTTTGCCGCTGATTTTCGGAAAATTAACCCCTTAAATTCGGCGATTTTTAGGGGTTTCTAGCATATCGGCAGACCCCGGTCCGTAATCGCCGGGTTTGCCCATAGTAAGCATGGCAAACGGAAGCCAAACAATGGCTTCCGTGTCTGCCATGGACGGAAGCCCATCTGGACCAACCTTCGGCTAGTCCTGATAGGCTTCCTGTCAGAGTGACAGGAAGTCACTGTGTCATTCCCGATGCACACTGTCGGCGACAAGATGTGCATCGGGAATCGTGAGATAAGCTGCCCCCGACAGCTGACACTCCAGTGTTGCCGATCAGCGGCTCATCGTGGCTGATTTCGGCAATTAACCCGTTAAATGTGGTGCTCGATTGCGATCGTCACATTTAGCGGGTTTGTACTACATCAGCAGCCTCCATGCAATTGTGGGGGCTGCTGATGCTTGTGATGACATCCGGAGGCCAGGCAACAGCCTCCGGGTCTGCCATGTATGGAACCCTATGAGGACCAGCCTCTGGCTGGTCCTAGTAGTCTTACTGTCAGAGTGACTGTGACGTCACACTGACAGTTGGAATACATTACACTACTTAGGTAGTGTAATGTATTCTAGCAGCGATCAGAGCGGCAGGTAAAAAAAATAAAGTATAAAAAGTAAAGTAAAAGTTAATAAAAATGTTTTCTAAAAGTGTAAAAATAAAAGTTTTTGTTTTCCTATAATAAGTCATTTATTATAGGAAAAAAATGAAAACTTTAAAAAAGTACACATATTTGGTATCACCGTGTTCGTAACGACCCAAACTATGAAACTATAATGATGAACGGCGCAAAGAAAATAAACAGAAAACTATGTCAGCATCGCTATTTTTTGGTCACCCCCCTCCCAAGATATAGAATAAAAAGTGATCAAAAAGTCGCATTTACTCCAAAATAGTACCAATAAAAACTACAACCTGTCCCGCAAAAAACAAGACCTCCCACAGCTTTTTTGGCTAAAAAATAAAAAAGTTACGGCTCAGAATAGGGTGTCCCAGAAAATAAATAATTTTATAGAAACGTAATTTTATTGTGCAATGCTGCAAAACTTTAAAAAAAAATATACACATGTGGTATCGCCGTAATCGTACCAACCCGCAGAATAAAGTAAAACTTCATTTATTGCGCACGGTGAACGCTGTAAGAAATAAAGAATTTAAAGCGCCAAAATCGCTGTTTTTTGGTCACCATAGCTCTAAAAACGATGTAATGAAAAGTGATCAGGAATTTGTATGTACCATAAAATGGTACCAATAAAAGCTACAGCTCGTCAAGCCAAAAATAAGCCCCCACAGCGCTCAATCGCCCAAAAAATAAAAAAGTTCTGGATGTCAGAATGTGATGATACAAAACAATAATTTTTTTTAACAAATAGTCCTTTCTTTGTAAAAGTAGTAAAATATAAAAAAAAACTATATAAATTTGGTATCACCATAATCGCATTGAGACACACAATAAAACTAAAATTGTCGTTTTTACCGCACGATGAAAGACTTAAAAACAAAACCCAAAAAAACAATGGAGAAATCACAGTTTTTTCCAATTTCAGCCCGCAAATTATTTTTTTTCAGTTTCCCAGTACATTTTCTGGTACTTTAAATGGTGTTAATAGAAACTACAACTACTCCCACAAAAAATTAGCCGTCACACCGCTCTATTGACGGAAAAATAAAAAAATGATGGCTCTTGAAAGGCAGGGAGTGAAAAACGAAAATGAAAAAGCAAAAAAGGGTAAGTCCTGAAAGGGTTAATTAATTTCTAATAAAAAACCATTTAGGACCACATATGGGATATTGCCATAATCGGGAGAAATTGCTTTACAAATTCTGGGGTGCTTTTCCTCTTTTATCTCTTGTGAAAATTAAAAAATTCAACATTTTAGTGGACAAAAATGTTGATATTCATTTTCACGGCCTAATTCCACTAAATTCTTAAAAAAACCTGTGGGGTCAAAATGCTCACTATACCCCTAGAAAAATTCCTTGAGGGATGTCGTTTCCAAAATAGGGTCACTTTTGGGGGGTTTCCACTGTTTTGGTCCCTACAGGGCATTGCAAACCCGACAATAGTACTGAAAACCAATCCAGCAAAATCTGTGCTCCAAAATCCAAAAGGCGCTCCTTCCACTCTGAGCCCTGCTGCGGGTCCAAACAGCAGTTTATTATCACATATGGCGTATTGCTATAATCGGGAACAATTGCTTTACAGATGTTTGGGTGCTTTTTTGCCTTTATTCCTTGTAAAAATGAAAAAATTCTATGTTTCCACAGAAAAAAAGGTGATTTTCATCTTCACAGACTAATTCCACTAAATTCTGCAAAAAAAACTGTTGGATCAAAATGCTAACTATACCCCTAGAAAAGTGCCTTAAGGTGTTTAGTTTCCAAAATGGGGTCACTTTTGGGGGGTTTCGACTGTTTAGGTACCACAAGACCTCTTCAAACCTGACATGGTGCCTAAAATATATTCCTAAAAAAAGGAGGCCCCAAAATCCACTAGGTGCTTCTTTGCTTCTGAGGCAGGTGCTTCAGTCCATTCAGCCACATGTTGGATATTTCTAAAAACTGCAGAATCTGGGCAATAAATATTGAGTTGCATTTCTCTGGTAAAACCTTCTGTGTTACAGATTTTTTTTTTATTACAAATGAATTTCGGCAAAACAAATAAAATTTGTAAATTTCACCTCTACTTTGCCTTAATTCCTGTGAAATGCCTGAAGGATTAAAATACTTTCTGAATGTGGTTTTGAATACTTTGAGGGGTGCAGTTTTCAAAATGGGGTGATTTATGGGTATTTTCTAATATTGAAGTCCCTCAAAGCCACTTCAGAACTGAACTGGTCCCTGAAAAAATATCCTTTTGAAACTTTCTTGAAAATATGAGAAATTGCTGCTAAAGTTCTAAGCCTGGTAACGTCCTAGAAAAATAATATGATGTTAAAAAACCGATGCAAACATAAAGTAGACATATGGGGGATGTTAACTAGTAACTATTTTGTGTGGTATTACTATCTGTTTTACAAGCAAATACATTTAAATTTAGAAAAATGCTAATTTTTGAAAATTTTTGCTAAAATTTGTAGTTTTTCACAAATAAATATTGAATTTATCGATCACATTTTTTCACTAACATAAAGTAGAATATGTCACGAGAAAACAATCTCAGAATCGCTTGGATAGGTAAAAGCATTCCGGAGTTATTACCACATAAAATGACACATGTCAGATTTGAAAAAATCATGTGCCCAAAGCCCTTTTTCTATGCTGAGCTTTTCAGTCTCTTTAGGCTTGCAGCCTATGAAACGCTAGGACGGGATTCCTGCGCAGACTGATCTGATTACATCAATGAATCGTGCCTGCCAGCCAAAGACTCCTGACCTGGCATCTAATAGGTTGCTGGCCTGAAGTGGCCTGTAGCAGGGGCGTAACTAGGAAAGACTGGGCCCCATAGCAAACTTTTGACTGGGGCCCCCCCTCCCCTGGGTGTCACACAACCCCACCTTGTAGATAGTGCCTTTTTTACAGCCCCCCCTGTAGATAACGCCTTACAGCCCCCCTGTAGATAACGCCATACAGCCCCCTGTAGATAACGCCATACAGCCCTCTCTGTAGATAACGGCATACAACCCACCCTGTAGATAACACCATACAGACCCCTTTGTAAATAGCGCCATACAGCCCCCCTGTAGATAACACCATACAGCCCCCCTGTAGATAACGCCATACAGCCCCCTGTAGGTAACGCCATACAGCCAGCCCTGTAGATAACGCCATACAGCCCCCCTGTAGGTAACGCTATACAGCCCCCCCCTGTAGTTAACGCTATACAGACCCCCCTGTGGGTAACACCATACAGCCACCCCTGTAGATAACGCCATACAGCCCCCCTGTAGGTACCGCTATACAGCCCCCCTGTAGTTAATGCTATACAGTCCCCCCTGTAGGTAACGCCATACAGCTCCCCTGTAGGTAACGCGATACAGCCCCCCTGTAGTTAACGCCATACACCCACCACTGTAGATAATGCCATACAGCCCCCTGTAGGTAACGCTATACAGCCCCCCTGTAGGTAACGCCATACAGCCACCCGTGTAGGTAACGCCATACAGCCCCCCTGTAGGTAATGCCATACAGCCCCCCGTGTAGGTAACACTATACAGCCCCCCTGTAGATAACGCCATACAGCCCCCCCTGTAGGTAACGCCATACAGCCACCCCTGTAGATAGCGCCATACAGCCCCCCTGTAGGTAATGCTATAAAGCCCTCCTGTAGGTAACGCTATACAGCCCCCCTGTAGATAACACTATACAGACCCCTTTGTAAATAGCGCCATACAGCCCCCCCTGTAGATAACGCCATACAGCCCCCCCTGTAGGTAACACTATACAGCCCCCCTGTAGGTAACGCTATACAGCCCCCCTGTAGGTAACGCTAAACAGCCCCCTGTAGATAACGCCATACAGCCCCCCTGTAGGTAACGCCATATAGCCCCCCTGTAGGTAACGCTATACAGCCCCCCCTGTAGGTAACGCCATACAGCCCCCCTGTAGGTAATGCTATACAGCCCCCCCTGTAGGTAACGCCATACAGCCCACCCTGTAGGTAAGGCTATACAGCCCCCCCTGTAGGTAACGCCATACAGCCCCCCCTGTAGGTAACGCTACACAGCCCCCCTGTAGGTAACGCCACACAGCCCCCCCTGTAGTTAACGCTATACAGCCCCCCCTGACCGAAAGTCCCCCGAAGTTCTCCATTATTAACCTCTGACTTCTGGAGTCTGCGCAGCTCAATAAAAATGAAAGAAGCGCTGGTCACCCATGCGCACAAGCGCGACCGGTGCTCCATTCATTTCTACGGAGCTGCCGACACAGACCCCGGAAGTCCGAGGTTTGTCATGGAGAGCTTCAGGGGACTTCCGGTCCCCCGTTCTCCCTATCGCTGCCAGCGATCACACATGTATCCCCTATCCTGTGGATGGGGGGGATACATGTCTTATGTAGGAACAACCCGTTTAATGGCAGAGCGGGGAGATACCTCCCTGCTCTGCCGTAGTGTCCAGTGGCGTCGCGCTGTAGAAGCCATAGCGGCAGCTAGCGGAGCCTCCGGCCATGGTGGGGGCCCGTGCCGGCGGGCGACATGGGCCCCCTCATGCCGCGGGCCCTGTAGCAGCCGCTACGGCTGCTATAGCGGTAGTTACGCCACTGGCCTGTAGCCTATGTGAGTGAATGGTGGGGCACGGAGGAGTCAGATCCAATGATCAGCCACAGTATTCATCTGTATCTGCAGTTAGCATTTAAGAAAATAAGGTGCTGAATTATTTGGTCTTTACTGTACATCGTTATGTCAGATTATTCTTTAACTTGTAGTCAAGATTATTAGATTGTTAGCTTATTTTAATAACTGCTATCATTCATAACCTGAATTGTGGAAAATTTTATTTGACATCTGGAGACAATGGAAAAGTTGGGACACCCTTAATATTTCTTCCAGTTAAGCTTGAGGATAATGTAAAGGACAAAATTACTTTAATAAGGTTTAGCAAACTTAAAAGGATTTTATTCCAGTGCAACGGTTGTTGCAATTTAAATTAGTAATGGCAATTACCTCCAATTTATCATGTTATACCAGCAGAGTTAAACTGAAGTTAACGCACCAATGGGGAAAGATATTTGAGATAGTCGGATAAATGATCACATATATTACAGTGTACTTCCTACACATTTTATATGAATTTTACATCAAATGTTTTGGATTAATTGAAGAAAAATATATCATAATTATCTTTTTCTATTTGATAAATTAAATATAGTATTTGACAAACTACACAATAATAGTATTTACAGACGACACTCCTCTGAGGGCATACAGATTTTTGACAAAAAATCTAACTCTTAATGTTTAAAAGTATGATAATCACATTGAGGCATCATTTTACAGTTTATATATAGATTTAATCTACATAAAAAAGTTACATATTTGGTATGGTTGAAAAAATACATATTTCCATCAAGTTCAACCAAGGGATGGGAGAGGATATAGATAAAAGTACATGGTATGGGTAAACTTTAGAACTTTATTTGACCAGATTCTATTTTATTATTGATTCAGAGGAAGATAAGAAATATATAAGGCATGAACCAATCTGCCATAACAAGGAAACATTTCCATTCTGATCCCAAGTGGTGATCAGACTGGATTTGTACAATACAGGTTAGATTTGGAAGCTGTGTAACACTTTCTAAATACCTAAAACAATTAATTTAGAGCACATAGTGATTTTGTTATGTTACTTTTGCAATTTTTTTTCTTTTTGAATGTGTCGTTTATCATCAGCTAAAGGGCATTGCAATGGGCATGGATTCTGCACCTATTTACGCCAATCTTTTTTTAGCTTAGTGAAAAGATAAGCATATTTTTACAGATAATTTAAGTTATTATACTAGCCACATTTCCTTTAGGATAGTTACATAAAAAACATTTTGATTTTTTGGGAGGGTGAGACATAGAAATGTTTTGAGTATTTTGTTCATATGCTTAACCCCTTCCCGCATTTTCACGTACATGCACGTCGGGGAATGCGGCTGGTTAGCGCATTCCCACGTGCATGTATGTGATGCAGTTAAACTGTCAACAGCGCCGCTGGACGAGGTGACAGTTCACTGCAAACTGCTGTCTGAGACAGCTTAGCAACAGAGCTAGCTGACAGGGGACCAATGAAAGTGGTCCCCTGTCGGCGATCGCTGTGATAGGTCTGCCAGTGCAGACAGACCAATCACAGTTAGTGTGACGTAGGCAGGATTTGTTTTTCTATAGTCTCCGTCTCTGATCTCCTCTGTGGTATTGGACACTGTCCCTTTATATATTCTGTAGGTGATTGGTTGTTGTACGCATAGCAGTTCCTACCTTGCGGGCAGGTGTCTGTTATGGTGTTGTAAGTGGGCTCCTGGCACATCGCTACTCTTTTCCACATTGTATATCTGCACGGTCTGTCAACTTCTATTCTATTATTTTTTGGCTACCTTGCCACGTCTGTCTATCGATTCTGATGGTCTATTTCACAGTTGTTTATTTTTTTGTTATGTGACTCTCCATGGCTGTTTATTTACAATGTACTTCTGTATGGTATAGATGTTATGGCCAGTAGCCCACTCAGTATTTTCTTTACTGTGAGGACTTATATTTTAATCCATTTTTAATGCAATTAACTGTATTTTGTATTTTTATCATGTCTCAATAAAAACTATTTTATTTTGAAAATGTTTGGGTCATTTAACACTGATTTTCTGCATATGTGTTTCATTTCTGCAAATCGTATCAGTTTACTTTTACCACTAATATAAATTACAACATGTGACGAAAAAACGATGTCAGAATTACTTGAATATTCAAAACTTTCGCAGAGTTATTCTCTGATAAATTCAGACATACCAGATTTGACAAATCTGGCTTGGTCATTAAGGTCCAAACTAGCTTGGTCATTAAGGGGTTAATGACAATACAATAGGAAAGGTATTGACTTTTGAAATACAGAAAAAAATCCATACATTTTCCTGATCTTAAAATCTCAGTGGATTCTGCTGTCTGTGTCTTCACTGACATTTACCTGAGACCCTCGTCGACTAACTTTTTTTTTATATTTGGAAAGCCGGCCTTGAAAAGAGGCATATTTCTGAAAGCTCGCAGAAATTGCACAAGTGAAAATGACTTTTAAACTGAATGTAACAATCGTTATCAGAGATTTCAAGTTCAAGGTTATCCTTAAAATATTCTGAGAAGAGGATCCACCAGGGCTAGGACGAGTAAATAAAGAGACCTTTTAAGCGAATGTATTAGAACATTTGATGGTTATGCTACTGAGATTAATACTATACTGAGGAAATACTGGCCAATTCTCAAGGCTGATCCTGATTTAACAGAGGTACTACCTAGAAACCCGTACCTCGTACCATTGGGGCACAAATCTACGAGACATGTTGGTGCACAGCCATATGGTGAAAGAGATGGATAATTCCAATTTAGCTCAGGTCAATTCAAAAGGGTTCTTACCCCTGTGTTAACTGTTCTATCTGTGATATTATGCTAAAAAAAAAAGACTTTGTGAATCCTATTGGCGGTAAAAAGTATATTATAAGACAATTTATCAACTGCCATAGTAAAGTCATTATTTATATTGCAAGATGTACTTGCCCAAAAGATACACCTCTGGCGAGATGCATGCGATATGTACATGGTGGAGATATGCCCTAAATTTTTGTGGTATTTGCCAATTGAAGCTAGGAACTTGAAGTGATAATTTTGATAAAAGACTACTACAAGAGAAAGCACACTAATGTATAGGCTGGGCTGAATGCTTTGAGCCGTTAAGGACTGAATGACGACTTTTCATATTCAGCCTTTATTTAACTCAATATCTATAGATGTAGGAAAAAGGACGCCTACCATCTTATATTTTTTATGATCTACTAACAGCACATATTAGCACTTACTAGTGGACTCAACACCATAATGTACCAACATAATAGCTAACTCTATCTTTCTGAAAATAACAGAGAAGTGATAAAAAAAGATATTTACCTTTTCTGGTAAGTATGTCCATCCAAAAAAGGAAGCAGTCAACTGTTAATATATATATATATATATATATATATATATATATATAAAGGTCAATAACACATAACTCAAGTCTTTATATCAGAGATAACAACAAATTATTGATGCCATAGGGTTGACCGAATTTAGTCTTTATTAACAACCATGCTAAAGAATTATATCTGTCCATTTTATGATTCCATATATTATATATTTGGAAAACTATGAATAATAAATTACTAACAATTGATAAAAAATAATTAATAATTACTATAATACATGGATAATAAACAATTAAATATTACTATAAGTCATTCAAACTGATCACTATTTAATTATAAAATCTCTTTCTTTTGAATAATACCAACTATAAGCTCCATTGATAATAAATTGAGTATTTTCTTTAAATACAACAAGGTGTCATGTGTGAGCTTATAAATAAATGCCTAAAGATACTGTATGTATAAAACATATGAGATCTAAGTTTTAAGGTCCCAGAGCAAGCATAGTGTCTCTAATATAGAGATCCTCCTTCTAAGTACTTAGGCATGCGCTGAAATACATCTCAGATCAATAAATTACTATCAACTTGAGCAAGCGCAGTGTCCTCTGCTCTAGGAATTATTCCCTAAGTACCCAGGCATGCGTGATTGTCCTGCGAATATGGTTTAAAATCTAACGATGGGAGCAAGTGCTAAAATTGCTGCTCAATTTAAAATGTACACGCTGCGCAGAACATTCACCTGATTTTTTTGCTCCCATTGACATATGCTTTTTATGTTTTCATATTTTATCTTTATTGCTTTCCATGATTGCAAAGTTTTGCCCAATAAGGTGATGCTATATAAATAAAGGTTATTTTTATTTGAATTATTATTTTCAAACTTTCCTGATACTTCACTTTAAAATTTGGACTTGAACAGCATTTAAGGGGTGAGTGGTTATTTACTAATAGTGAGTTGTTTGTTTGGGTTTATATAGCACAAACAAGACATCTGATCGCCCAATTTAATGACGATCAATAATGTGCGACAGTTAGAAAAGGGAAGTGGATTCAAATTTACAAATTAAAGGGGTGGTCCACTACTGGACAACTGATGACCTATCCACCGGATAGGTCATCAGTATATGATCGGTGGGGGTCCAACCGCCGAAATCCACACTGATCCGCCCCTCCGGCTGCCTCCAGGCACCGGACGTCCATGCCAGAAGCAGAAGGTTCCAGTCACGGAATAGCAGCCGAGCTGCAGTACTGCAGCTCTGCTCCAATTCAAGTGAATAGAAGCAGACCTGCAGTTCTGCAGCACGGCCGCCATGCAATATACGGAGACAACTGCTTCCGGCTCCATACATTGCATACTGTGCAATGACATTAGGTGCCTGCAGGCAGCCGGAACAGCTGATCGGTACAGTGTCTGGTTGTCAGACTCCCACAGATCATATACTGGGGATAGGTCATCAGTTGGTCTGGTAGTGGATAACCCCTTTAATTTAACCCCTTAACGCCGAAGGACGGATATATCCATCCTCTGCAGCTACTAGTTCGCGCAGGAGGACGGATATATCCGTCCTGTGATGGCGCGGGTACTGCCACTGTACCCACGGGATCAGCGGCAGGAGCACGGCTGTTATACACAGCGCGCTACGATTCCGGCAGTTTAACCCATTAAATGCCGCTGTCAATAGTGACAGCGACATCTAATGTGTTTGACAGAGGGCGGGAGCTCCCTCTGTCACGCCATCGGCGCCCCCGCAAAGAAATCGCGGGTCGCCGTCGGGTTTCCATGGCAGCTGGGGGCCTAACAAAGACCCCCAGGTCTGCCTTCAGCATCTGCCTGTTAGGCGATGCCGGAGGCATGACCTAACAGGTTGCCTGTCAGTTTTACACTGACAGGCAATAATGCTTTGGTATACTAAGTATACCAAAGCATTATATATGCGATCAGCAGATCGCATAGTGAAGTCCTCTGGTGGGACTAAAAAAAAAATAATGTAAATCAGTAAAATAAAGTTTATGAAAAAAAAATGACAAAATTACAGTCAAAATCAAATAAAAGTACTTTTTTTGCCCAAAAAGTGGTTTTCATTTAGTAAAAGTGTCAAAACAAATAACACAGACAAAGAATGGACAGAGGCAGCACTTCCAAAAATAGCAAGAGCTATTTATTCACCCATGCGACGTTTCAGTCCAACTGGACTTTTTTCGCGTCGCATGGGTGAATAAATAGCTCTTGCTCTTTTTGGAAGTGCTGCCTCTGTCCATTCTTTGTCTGCTTGATATCCAGGACCGCGGACCAGGTCTTATTGAGGCGTGCACCCACTTGCAGTCCAGTGCTGTGGAATCTTTTCGTTTTGTAAAACAAATAACACATACACATATATGGTATCCCCGCGATCGTAACAACTTGACCAATAAAATGAACACATTAATTAAACCGCCGGATGAACGGCGTCCAAAAAAAACAAAAAACAACGGCAAAATTCTCTCTTTTCTCCCATTCCCCCCATAAAAAATAAAATAAAAATTAATCTATAAGTCCTATGTACCCCAAAATAGTACAAATGAAAACTACACCTTGGCCCGCAAAAATCAAGCCCACATACGGCCACATCGACGGAAAAAGAAAAATATTACGGCTTTTGGAATGCAGCGATGCAAAAACAAGTAATTTTTTTCTAAAAGGGTTTTTATTGTGCAAACGTAGGATAACATGTAAAACCTTTACATATTTGGTATCCCCGTAATCGTGCCGACCAATGGAATAAAGTTAACATGTTATTTACGCTGCATAGTAAACGGCGTAAATTTATAACGTGAAAATTAATGCTGGAATAGCTGCTTATTTTCAATTCTCTCCTAAAATAAAGTTAATAAAAGTTAATCAATATATTATAAGCATCTAAAAATTGTACAGTTACAAAATAAAACTCGTCCCGCAAAAAACAAGCCCTTATACAGCTATGTCGACGGAATAAAAAAAAAGTTACGACTCTTGGAATGCGACCGTGATAAAACAAAAAATAATCCTTGGTCATTAATGCGCAAAATGGCCTGGTCATTAAGGGGTTAAAGAGAACCTTTCACCTGCCCATACATGTGCAGCTGAGTGCAACATGTAATGGGCAGGGCTGTACAAACCTTGTGTCACTATAAATTTTTTCCTATCTTTCTCTGATATTTAGATATCGGTGCTGTTATATTTGGTGCCTGTTAATTAAATAACCCCCTGAACTGTCAATGGGGCATGTAATTAGCAAGGGGGCGTGTAACATCGCTGTGACACTGTCCAATCAGCTACAGACAGTGTCACAGCAAGAGCTGGAGAGAGGAGAGCGTGTGCGCGTTCACGCACAGCTCCGCCTTCACCACGGAACAGAAGAGGAGAAGTAGAATATGAATTCTTCTTCTTCTGCTCCATGGCGGCAGAAGTAACTTCGGGAGCGGCATCGGAGCTGTCCGTGCGGGCGCACACGCTCTCACTCTCTTTTCATTTCTCGTGAGAAATCACACAGTCTTGTTCAGCTTGTCTGCCGAGAGCTGAATAGTGAGGGAGTGTGCGCGCATGCTCTCACAGCTCCAAACTGCGTGTGCGTGTGCACACGCTCTCTTTTCTCCAGCTCTTGCTGTGACAATGTCCGTAGCTGATTGGACAATTTCACAGTGATGTAACACGCCCCCTTGCCAATTACACTCCCCATTGACAGTTCAGGGGGTTATTTAAATATCGGGCACCAAATATAACGGCACCGATATTTAAATAATGGAGGAGGATAGGAATTTTTTTTAAAGTGTCCCAGGGTTTGTGCAGCCCTGCCTATTACATGCTGCACTCAGCTGCACATGTATGGGCAGGTGAAATTTCTCTTTAAAGTAGGAGCCACAGCCCATACAGTCTGACAAGTCTGTGAAGCATTGGAGATATTTAGAAGAGTGAAATTAGAGGGGAAATGACAGCTTGAGGGTACGAACAGACACAGCGTAAATACTGCGGATTTTCCGCAACGGATTAATTGCGGAAAATTCGCAGCGTTATACAGTAGCAGCAGTGTGGGTGAGATTTCAACAAATCTCTTCCCCACACTGCGGGAAAATGCAGCCGAAAAAAATGCACATAAATTAGCTTGCAGTGCGGTTTCTTCAACCACGGCATGTCCATTAATGCTGCGTATTCGTAGCTTTTCCATTGCGAGTTTTCCCATTGAATTCAATGGGGTGCTTAAACCTGCAACAAAGCATTGTTTTGCGGTGGAATCACAGCGATTACGCCGCAAAAAATAAAATTAAAATAACGTTATACTTACCCAGAGCTCCCTGCTTCTTCTCCAGTTTGGCCTGCATGGATGACGTTGCAGGCCGTGTGACCGCTGCAGCCAATCACAGGCTGCAGAATCACATGGCCTGCAACGTCATTCCAGGAGGCCGGATTACGAACTGAGAAGAGGGTGGGGGTAAGTATGAAAGTTTTTTATTATATTTTCTGGTGCCGCTTCGCAGTGGAAATTTTGCCGGAAAAATTCCCCTACAATGTGATGCGATTTTCCATACGGCATTCCCTGCGGTGTTCAGGGCGGATACGCTGCACAGCTTGAAGCAGTGTATCCGCCCTGAATGTGCTCTGTGTGTTCCTACCATAAGGGTATGTTCACACGCCCTATTTATGGACGTAATTCAGGCGTTTTTCGCCTGGAATTACAGCCGAAAAAACGGCTCCAAACCGTCGGCAAACATCTGCCCATTGAATTCAATTGGTGTTACGGTGTTCTGTGCAGTTGGGCTTTTTTTTTTACGTAAAAAGACGGCCGCCTCAAAGAAGTGCATGTCACTTCTTGGGACGTAATTGGAGCCGTTTTTCATTGACTCCATTGAAAAACAGCTCCAATTACGTCCGTAATGGACGCCGCGAAAAACGCGTGCACTTGCAAAAACGTATTTTACGTTTGCGTGTGAACATACCCTAAAGGATAACAAGGAGATGTGGTCTGGAAAGCATGTAAACTTTCTCAACAGCAACAATCAATAAAGCCAATATACCATTTGGTCTGTGCTACATCTGAAAAATTCCATTTAGGGTAGATTTACACGAACGTGTGCGTTTTGCGTGCGCAAAAAACGCAGCATTTTGCGCGCATTGCAGGTGTGTGGCATGCGTATTTGACGCGTTTCAGCATTTTATACGCACGTACAGCATGTGTTTTTCTCGCGCGTTAAAAAAACGGAAGTAGGTGTTATTGAGAGGCCAGCCTACAAAAAGGTACCCTTGCCACACACCTGCTTGCTGTGTGCACGGTATGCACTTTTTTTTCACCTTGCAGACAAATAGTGTTTGTTCACACAGTTTAGTGGCTTTTTGCGGTCTAATCTTCAATAATGCCGTCTACATTGCTGGCCCATGTGCTGCTAGCGTGGATGATTTCTCGCAGATTTGGCGAACGGCGTCCCATACTACAGGCACACCCGCATAGAAGAGGTAGGATTTGTGTACATCCTCTTGTGGCCCAACGCACCTCCAAAGGCCACTTTCATACCCTGTATGATGACCTCCATCGTCACCAGGAGAAATTTCGTTCCTTTTGCTGCCTGTCTGTTGTCTGTCGGCACGTTTAATATGCTGCTTGCGCTGATTCGTACAGGAATCACCTACCAGGACACAAACATGCGGCGCTGTATTTCCCCCGAGGAGTGGCTCCTTGTGACC
Organism: Rhinoderma darwinii; assembly: GCF_050947455.1. Classification (NCBI taxonomy): domain Eukaryota; kingdom Metazoa; phylum Chordata; class Amphibia; order Anura; family Rhinodermatidae; genus Rhinoderma; species Rhinoderma darwinii. Next base: position 106,011,047 of record NC_134690.1, on the reverse strand, counting down.
TTGCGGTATGTGAGTTTTTTTTAAATACGGCTTACACGATGGTTTATGTGCTTCATGTCCTACATAACATGTGTGCTTTGTTGTTTGTGTTTCTGACTTCATGTAGATTTCTGGCCACTGGCAATAGTTATCATTCCCTATATTTCAAATTTCTTCTTGGAGTGACCACTATTTCCTGCATTGTCACATCAACCTGTGTCGTACTGTGGCAGAGATTAAAGAGCACGGTGATGCCTCAGCCCACGGCACCACACTGGCTTAGAATATCCGAAGAGTTTTTTACTGCCACCCAATTTCCGCATTGTATTGGTGCACTAGATGGGAAGCACATTCGTGTGAAGAAACCCCCCCATTCTGGCTCCAGATACTATAACTACAAGCAGTATTTTTCTATCATCTTGTTGTCCTTGGCGGACAGTAATTTCTGTTTTACCATAGTAGACATTGGGTCGTATGGAAGCTCTGCTGATGCACGCATATTTCGCACATCCAGAATGGGCCAACGGCTTATGGTTAAACAACTTGCTGTGCCTGAACCTACCATCCTCCCTGGCTCCAGCGGTCCACCAATCCCATATGTCCTCGTTGCAGATGAGGGTTTTTCCCTGACAAGCCAAGTAATGCGTCCATTTGCAAGGAGGGGCTTGGATGAGCGTAGGCGCATCTTCAATTACCGCCTATGCAGAGCACGAAGATGTGTGGAATGTGCCTTTGGCATCATGTCAAACAAGTGGAGGGTCTTTATGACAACAATGCAAATATCGCTGCAGAATGTGAGACGTGTTATCCAAGCGTGTGTAGCTCTGCATAACTTTACCCGCATACATGATGCCAGTTTTGATGGCGAATATATGCTAACAAATGCACCCACCACCAATATTGTGCCGCCTATTCTACTAGGGCGGGCACAAACATCTGGACTCTGAGTGCGTCAGTGATTTGCCGAGTATTTTGACAGCCCTGCTGGAGCTGTACTATGGCAGCACGATGCCATTTAAAGGGTGGCGTAGTTATTAGTATTGTCTACAAAGGTCCTTACTGACCCATGTACTTTATGTTTTGTTGGGGGGTAGTTGTGTTAGGGACTCGCAATACATGAGGACCCTTGACGTGGGTTGCGAGCTTATATCTTTAGGGGTTTGGAGTTAGCATTTATCCGGCAAACAAGTCATTGAAACAAAATACCATTGCCTATACCAATGATTTCAGATCCTATCCCAGCAGGCCTTTGTGAGAGAACTATGATAGTTGTTCACGACCACATAGTAACACCTTTCACCTACTAAATCCAAACCCCTACAGATCAACTAATACCTCAATAATGGAGTCGATCAATGTTGGGCCCTGTAAAACCGTGTGTAAATATAAAATTAGACACTGAGAAGCTAAAGCATTTCTAAAAACGAAAGTACAAAAGAATGGGCACACTCAATTGAAAATATAACTCGAGAGTTTATGTTCTGCTCACACAAACCCAAACAACTATAATCATCCATAACATCCAACGCCATTCACCGCGCACGCCTATAATTCTTGGTAGGAATGCGGCGGCGAGGTGTAAGCGGACATGTCAGCACCACTATGCTGTCCACGGGCCTGCAGAGGATGTTCCTGAACAGCATAGTGGTGCTGAAACTGGGGCTGGTGGCTGTGAGCCTGTATCGGCGGCTGATATGTTTGGGCGGGTCGGGAGTAGCTAGGAAAATGCCTATCCCGGCCAGCCATCGGACCAGGCGAGAAGTGAGTAGGCAATGGCCTATATTGAGGCTGCCGTGCGATGGGGGTGGCCGGTTGGGATGGGCCTGGGATATTGCACGCCACTGCTCTATGGCGTCAAAGCAGTGGTGTGGACTATTAGGTGGTGTGGCACTGTCTATGAGGGACAGCATTGCTGCCTAGGGGCACACCAGCCTATGCTCCGGGACCCTGCGTAATAATGGTGCCATGCTGCGGCAGAAAAAGTCAAAACTGTCCTCATCTGCGGCGCGGCGCAGGTAGTCCAGGACCCTGGCGTCCACCTGTGCACCTGCGGAAGAGATGATTGGGCATCTGCGTCGGGGTGCTGCAGGCTGTGGTGCCACTTCCTCCGTTGCCACACGTTCTGGCGCGAAGGCTAGTGGCACAAGTTCCTCTGGTTTTGGATCCGGAGTTAGGGGCACCAGGGGAGTGCCGTGTTCTGACGCGTGGGAGGACTCGGGCCCAGCCTCCTCTTGTGAGTCATCCAGGTTGTCGCTAGTTCTAGAATAGAAAAGTTTCATGCATCAACCATTTTCCACAAGGAACACACAGCCTCTTTTGAGTACATGACATTTGAACAACGTAAGCTTTTTCAGGCGATAGGACGATTACTTACGGTCGCATCTCCATTATGTCTTTCAAGAACATGAGCTGGTCGGTGTACATGTATCTTCTTTTTTTGGACCCACCATCTCCGCTTCGCCCTCTGGAGCCATATTCCCTGCGGAACTGATCCCTCGTGCTACGCCACCGTGTCTTGACATCATCTACTGTAGAATGAACCCAAAACAAAATGGTTACTCATTATGTTACTGCACACACAGGCACAGTTCTAACTATTGGAATAGACCTACACACAAAAACATACATTACACAAGTTGATAATGCTGCAACAGAACCGAAATGTTGGGCATGTGGGGAAATGTTACCACAGGGACACACTATTGAATATGAATGACATTACATATATCTAAAGACATCTACTCACCAATACGCTTACGGTCGCGTGTGCTGCTTTTGGCCCAATCCTGCGTGAACATAGACTAGGCTATCTGGTCCTATGCCACTTATTTTGCTGTTCTGTCATGGTATGCCTCCGCACGGGTGTCCCACACCTCAAGCCTCTCCTGCACCACACAGATAAACTGTTCGACAGTGTGTCTTGGCATGTCTGCAGTTCTGGGGCTGTAGTGAGTTATGTGGGCTAAACCAGGTCTATAAACCACTTCCTGGTTTGTTCTTGTTTGGACAAGTTTGCTAAAACTCATTAACATACAGTCAACAAGTGTTGCGTGAAAAAAGCGCGTCCCACGGAGGTTCCTCCGTGTGGCATGCGTGATTTTCACGCACCCATTGACTTCAGTGGCATGCGTGATTTTCACGCACCCATTGACTTCAATGGGTGCGTGATGCGTGAAAAACGCAGAAAAATAGGACCTGTCGTGAGTTTTACGCAGCGGACTCATGCTGCGCAAAAATCACAGACAGTCTGCACTGCCCCATAGACTTGCATAGATCCGTGCGACACGCGTGAAAAACACGCGGGTGGCACGGACATATATCGCGTTCGTGTAAATCCGCCCTTAGATGTTCAGTAGAAACAATAACTCACTGGAGCTCCTCTACAACACTGCTCCTAGAAATGATGGCAGTTGTAACCTGCACTCAGTATCCACAAGGAGTAAAGGCCCCTTTATTGTTAGGTAATAAACCAGCTGTCATCTGATCTTGACCCAATACCAAGAAGTTTTAGAACATCAAGGTGAGAGTTTCCAGGTGTTACATTTCTTAACCCTTTAATGACTGGGCAAATTTCTAGTTTTCATTTTCATTTTTTCCTCTCTGCCTTCCAAAAGCCATAACTTTTTTACTGTTCCATTGAAGTAGCCGTATGAGGGCTTGTTTTCATAAAACCATTTAATTTTCCTTATAATGTACTGGAAAATTGAAAAAAATTCTTTGTGGGGTGAAATGACCACAAAATAGCAATTTATAATAGCTTTCTTTATACAGTTCATCGTGCGGTAAAAACAACGTGTTAACTTTGTTGTATGAGTTGATCAAATTTTACCACTTTTACAAAAAAAAACTATTTGTTAAATAAGAAATTTGCTATTTCACCACATTATTAGAGACATAACTTCTGTCGATTGAGCGGTATGAGAGTTTATTTTTTGTGGGCGATCTGTCGTTTTTATTTGTACCATCTTGGGATACATGTGACTTTTTGATCACTTTTTATTCCATTTCTTGGGTGAGCTAAGTTGACAAAAAACACAGCAATTCTGTGCATTAAATTTTTTTATAGCGTTCACCGTGCGGGTTGGAAAACGTTATAATGTAATAAGGCTTTTACAGATGCGGAGATACCAGTTATATTAATTTTTATATTTTTTACTTTTTTAACATTACTTTAGAGAAAAAAATGGGAAAAGGAGTTTTTTTTTTTTTACTTTTAGCATTAAAGAAAACCTTATTTAACTGTTTTTTACTTTTTTTATTAGTCCACCTAGGGGACTTGAACCGCTTGCACTATATGCTTTATATCGTTTTTTGACAAGCTCCTATTTAGCCCTGCTTTCGGCAGCGCTTAATAGGAGTATAAAGATGGCAGACCTGGGGCCCTTCATTAGGCCTCCAGGCTGCCATGACAACCATTGGCACCCCACAATTGCCTCGTGGGGGACCAATGGGCCGTTGGAGGGGGCTGCGCCTCTCTTTCTAATGCCTTCGATGCTGCGGTCAGCCTGTGAGTGTGCTCTAAACTTCAATTTAACGCTTGTCATGTACATGTACGTGATAATGCGTTAAGGGGTTAAATCTTTATGATTGCCGATAAGGAAGTCTACCATAATCACTTCATACCTGACTTAAATGTGAAGAAAAACTATTTCGAGGAAAGATAATGCATATAAAGCTTACTTGCAAAATGTGCAACATCCTGTTTAATAGGCTGTAATAAGATAAACTGCGCATGCTAAACAAATCAGTACAAAATAGCATAGAAAATGAATATTATATTGAATAAATTGCTTTTTCTGAAAAGTAATTGTGTATTATTGAAAAAAAAAACATAACATAATGTAGACAATGAATTGTATAGTTCTAAAGGTAAAACAGGAACATTTTGCTTTCTCGAAAGCAAGGGATGCCAAAAGGTTAAACAAATGTATAGGTCCCACAATGCTCCCAGTCTCAATTGTAGCATTAATCTTTTCTTACACACTGTTCAGTTCACAAATCCTGTGCTCAGAATTAATACAAAGGTTTTTGTTATATAGTTCAAGTAAAACATGCTATTAGTCACCCAGCCGTGACAAGACAACCTAATTTAGCGAGAAAGACCTCTGCTAAAAATATTTTGTTTTGGAAATGGTTTGAACCTTGCACTTTCTTTCTTTTGTCATAGACACATTTAGTTAACCTTGGTATCTATATGTCATGTTTATAACAGTGAAGAAAAACAGGTAAAAGACAAACGCTAACATCACCTGGCCATAGGGTTCCGCATTGGCAAATGCCCTTCTTCCTGCTGAATACATTCTGCTAAAGTTCTACTTGCATGCTTTGTAATATGCAGTACGTTATCCTTACAGTAGAGCGGATTTACAGCTATATAAATAGTAATCATTTAAGTAATTGTTATATTCTTTGGATTACATATAGAATATTGAATATTTATAATAAAAGCTCAGCTATATAGAGATACCTCAGTGAATTGAAAGAATGATGATGCTTGTGGAATGATAGGTTGGGTTTTGTTTACATAATTGTCATGGCTTCTCTCTTCACGAACCATTATGGATATGATGGATCTATTCTGCAGTGGGTCTTTACAGATCCTTAAGGATCCTGTTTACTAAAGCCTCATGTACAGGGGCGTAGGTAGGAAAAACTGGGCCCCATAGCAAACTTTTGACTGGGCCCCCCCTCTGGTAGATAGTGCCTCCCTATAGATTCCGCCACACAGCGCCCCCTATAGATAGTACCATACAGCCACCTGTAGATAGCACCATACACAGCCCCCTGTAGATAACGCCATACAGCCCCCTGTAGATAACGCCATACAGCCCTCCCGCTGTATATAACACCATACAGCCCCCTGTAGATAATGCCATACAGCCCCCTATAGATAACGCCTAACAGCCCCCTGTGGATACAGCCATACAGCCGTCCCCCTGTAGATAACGCCATACAGCCCCCTGTAGATAACGCTATACAGCCCCCCCGTAGATAACACCAAACAGCCCCCCCTGTAGATATCGCCATACAGCCCCCCTGTAGATAACACCAAACAGCCCCCCTGTAGATTACACCATACAGACCCCCCTGTAGATAACGCCACACAGCCCCTCCTGTAGATAACACCATAAAGCCCCCCCCCCAAAAAAAACGGCCTATAATTTGTCCTACAAAAAAGATGTATCCCCTATCCACAGGATAGGGGATACATGTGTGATCGCTAGCAGCAATAAGGAGAACGGGGGACCGAAAGTCCCCCGAAGTTCTCCATGACAAACCTCAGACTTCCAGGGTCTGCGCAGTTCAATAAAAATGAAAGGTGTGCTGGTCATGCATGCGCACAAGCGCGACCGATGCACAAGTCATTTCTATGGAACTGCCGATAGACCCCGGAAGTCCGAGTTTTGTCATGGAGAACTTTGGGGGACTTTCGTTCCCCCGTTCTCCTTATCGCTGAGCGTCCCAGCGATCCCACGTGTATCCCCTATCCTGTGGATAGGGGATGCATGTTTTTTGTAGGAACAACCCCTTCAGTGGTGTTGCGCTGTAGCAGCCGTAGCGGCTGCTAGCGGAGTCTCCGGCAATGGGGGGGCATGCCGGCGGGTGGCACGGGCCCCCTCATGCTGCGGGCTCCGTATCAAGGCATTCAAAGGGGTTTTGTCTGTCACATTCTGTATGAATCTTACAGTAAAAAATATTCCATTAGATGCCGTATTACAAAGCTACTCGCCCCTAGATGCATTGCTTCAAGTGAAGAATAACTCCATAATACGATGCCATATGGAGCATCATATAGCACCACATGGAGTGCCTACGGCCAGGGCCGGTCTTAGGGGCGTGCGAGCTGTGCGAGCGCACGGGGCGCTGCCTCCTTCAAGCATGTAGGGGGCGCCACTGGGCTCTGCCTCTACTCTGTGCTTTGTTCTTAGTTACACACACGGAGTAAATAAGAGCCGAGGTGCAGAGGAGGAAGCTCTGCCCACAGCCTGTCCTGCACGAAGCCTGTGATCCTGTCAGCAAGGAGTGATGGTGAGTGTCTGTGGGTATTTCTGTGGGTGTATACAGTATGTGTGCCTCTGTGTGTATACAGTAGGTGTCTCTGTGTGTATACAGTATTTGTCTCTGTGTCTATACAATATGTGTCTCTGTGTTTGTTTGTGTATATGTTACAGTGTGTGTCTCTGTGTGTATGTCTGTGTGTATGTCTGTGTGTACAAAGTATGTGTCTATGTGTGTATACAGTATGTGTCTCTGTGTATACAGTATGTGTCTCTGTCTTTGTATGTCTATATGTTAGTGTGTGTGTGTGTTTGTGTGTGTGTGTGTGTGTGTGTGTGTGTGTGTGTGTGTGTGTGCGTGCGTGTGTGTGTGTGTGTGTGTGTGTGTGTGTGTGTCTGTGTGTGTGTGTGTGTGTGTGTGTGTGTGTGTCTCTGCATGTGTTTATGTCTCTAAAAGTGTGTGTTCAATATTAAAGTAGAAAAGATAAAACAAAGATATCCGTACTGCCTCATATATACCCTACTGCCCCTATATACCCTGTTGCCCCTATATACTCTGCTGCCCCTTATATATCCTGCTGCCCCCTATATATCCTTCTGCCTCCTATATACCCTGCTGCCTCCTATATACTCTGCTGCCCTATATACTCTGCTTCCCCTATATACCCTGCTGCTCCCTATATACCCTGATGTCCCCTATATGTCTTGCTGCCACTATATATCCAGCTGCCTACTATATACCCTACTGACCCTATATACTCTGCTGCCTCTATATACCCTGCTGCCCCTATATACCATGCTGCCCCTTATATACCCTGCTGCCCCTTATATACCCTGCTGCCCCTTATATACTCTGCTGCCCTTATATATATGCTTCTGTGTGTGTGTGTTTATATGTGTCTGTGGGTATAATTATCATCTACGGCATTATCTGTTCTCAGAGAGTTATCACTGTTATCTGTGGTGTTACATAGGACTGCAGGTAAAGTATACTTCATTATTTGTATTCAGAGATTTATCACTGTGTTATATGTGGTGTTACATAGGACTGCAGGTAACATCTACGACATTATCTGTACTCAGAGAATTATCACTGTGTTATCTGTTGTGCTACATAGGACTGCAGGTAACGTCTATTACATTATCTGTACTCAGAGAGTTATCACTGTGTTATCTGTGGTGTTAGATAGGACTGCAGGTAACATCTACTACATTATCTGTACTCAGTTACGACTGTGTGTTATCTGTGGTGTTATATAGGGCTGCACATGAAATCTATGACATTATCTGTACTGGATATATATATATATATATATATATATATATATATATATGTATGTAACTGTGTGGGTATATATGGGTATTTGTGCTTGTATATATCTGCCTTTTATGTATTTGTATATGTCCCTGTCTGTGTATTTATCTGCCGGTGTGTGTGTGTGTGTGTGTGTGTGTGTGTGTTCATATGTGTCTGTACGTCTATATATTTACCTGTATGTATATATTCCAGATGTGTGTATGTATATTTGCCTGTATGTCTAAATGTCTGTCTTTATGTATGTACAGTATATATGTTCCAGTGTGTCTATATATGTGGTTAATTTTTGGTTTGTGTAGGGGGCGGCAATAGAGCGTCCCGCACAGGGCGCCATCCAACCTAAGGCCGGCCCTGCCTACGGCTCCATGGCACAGAGCTGCAGGGAGTTCATACGCCTGAGTACATCAGTTTTCTGGGCTCTTTGCTGAATAGAATAGTGCAGTGATTAGTGAGCCTTAGGCCCCATGCACACGAACGTGTTTTTGCGTCCGCAATTCCCCCGCAAATCCACGGGAGAATTGCGGACCCATTCATTTCTATGGGCCCATACACACTATCCGTGTTTTCACGGGTCTCCGCATGTCCGCAAATCCGTGCCGCAGAAACTCAGGACATGTCTTATTACGGCCCGCAAATTCGATGCGGACATGCCAATAGAAGTCAATGGGCCCGTGGAAATTGTGGATACACCTCCGTGGGTCAACCGCAGGTTGCGGATTTGCGGAAGTGTTGCTAGGCGACAACCGGGAATGAGTTCTGTCGTCGTGAAGGCTGGAGACAGTGCAGGAAAGCAGCAGAGAGCAGCATGGCTTCAATTATCAGCGTGGAGAAGCTAATCATCCTGGTCCAGCACAAGCCCTGTCTATGGGATAAGCGCCTGGAAGAGTATGCTGACAGGAATCTCAAAGATCTTGCCTGGCAGGAGGTCTGCGGTGAGCTGCATCTTTCAGAGTGGGAGAAGGCAACGAAAGCGCAAAAGAAATGCATGGGTAAGTTTCACACCTTGATGCGGTTTCTTATTTTTTAAAGAGTACTCCTGTCATGTCATAATGACATGCCTGAAGTTTTGATTGGTGAGGGTTGGATCACTGAAACACCCACCAATCGCTGAAATGAAGCTGCAGAAGTGCACGTGAGATTGTGGGGGTCTCATGGTTCGGACCACCACCAATCAAAACGTGACATGTCACTATGAGGGTATGTTCACACACACTAATTACGGACGTAATTCAGTTTTTTTTCCCTGAATTACGTCCGCTAAATACGCCGCAATAGCGTGGACAAACATCTTCCCATTGAAAACAATGGGCTGACGTTTGTCTGTTCACATGAGGTGTATATTTACACGCCGCTGTCAAATTACGGCGCTTAAATAGACGCCCGCGTCAAAGAAGTGACCTGTCACTTCTTGGGCCGTAATTGGAGCCGTTATTCATTGACTCCAATGAAAAGCAGCACCAATTACGTCCGTAATGGACGCGCCGTTCAAGCGCCTGCACATGCCGTTACGGCTGAAATTACGGGGATGGTTTCTCCTGAAAACATCAACGTAATTTCAGCCGTTACGGACGCTGTCGTGTGGGCACGGGCAGATGTGGTGGAATTGATGTTGAATTCAATGAGAAAACAGAAAACTGTGGCAAGTCCGCTGTCGTTTCTGCAACGTCTGAATTACCTGTCAAATATGCAAATGTTGGTGCAGATTTGTTGCGTAAACGCCCCAAATCTGCACCAACATTTTCAGCGAAAAAACAACATTTCCTAAGTTCTAGTAATGTACACTTCAAATATGTTGATCTGTGATTGTTTTATTTTATATCATAGTTGACTATGTGAAAACACGCTGGAACACGTGCCGTGACCAATTCAAGCGTGAGCTCAATGACAAGGGGAGGAGCGGAGACGGACGGCAGAAAAAAAGACCATACCTATACACAAAACAGCTGTCGTTCCTTCTGGATGTAATGCAGGTTGGCCCGTAAGTATTGCTTATATACTTTGATCATTGTAGTCTGGCCATGTAGTCAGTGGCGTAACTACCGCCGTAGCAGCCGTAGCGACTGCTACGGGGACCGCGGCATGAGGGGGCTCCACCATGTCCGGAGGCTCCGCTAGCAGCCGCTATGGCTGCTACAGCGGGACGCCACTGAACACTACGGCAGAGCAGGGAGGTATCTCCCCACTCTGCCATTAAACAAAAGACATGTATCCCCTATCCACAGGATAGGGGATACATGTGTGATCGCTGGCATTGACAGGGAGAACGGGGGACTGAAAGTCCCCTGAAGTTCTCCATCACAAACCTCGGACTTCCGGGCTGTGTCCGCAGCTCATGGAGCGCCGGTCGCGCTTGTGCGCATGCGTGACAAGCACTCCTTTCACTTTTATTGAGCTGCGCAGACGCCGGAAGTCAGAGGTTAGTCATGGAGAACTTCAGGGGACTTTCAGTCCCCCGTTCTCCCTATCGCTGCCAGCGATCACACATGTATCCCCTATCCTGCTGTGGATAGAGGATGCATGTTATTTGTAGGACACACTATAGGTCGAATTTTTTTTTGGGGGGGGAGGGGGGGCTGTATGGCGTTTCCTGCAGGGGGGGCTGTATGGCGTTCTCTACAGTGGGGGCTGTATGGCGTTAGCGCCATACAGCCCCCTCTGTAGATAAAGCCATACAGTCCCCCTGTAGATAACGCCATACAGTCCCCCTGTAGATAACGCTATACAGTCCCCCTGTAGATAACTCAGAGAGTTATCACTGTGTTATCTGTGGTGTTAGATAGGACTGCAGGCAACATCTACTACATTATCTGTACTCAGTTACGACTGTGTGTTATCTGTGGTGTTATATAGGGCTGCACATGAAATCTATGACATTATCTGTACTGGATATATATATATATATATATATATATATATATATATAACTGTGTGGGTATATATGGGTATTTGTGCTTGTATATATCTGCCTTTTATGTATTTGTATATGTCCCTGTCTGTGTATTTATCTGCCGGTGTGTGTGTGTGTGTGTGTGTGTGTGTGTGTGTGTGTGTGTTCATATGTGTCTGTACGTCTATATATTTACCTGTATGTATATATTCCAGATGTGTGTATGTATATTTGCCTGTATGTCTAAATGTCTGTCTTTATGTATGTACAGTATATATGTTCCAGTGTGTCTATATATGTGGTTAATTTTTGGTTTGTGTAGGGGGCGGCAATAGAGCGTCCCGCACAGGGCGCCATCCAACCTAAGGCCGGCCCTGCCTACGGCTCCATGGCACAGAGCTGCAGGGAGTTCATACGCCTGAGTACATCAGTTTTCTGGGCTCTTTGCTGAATAGAATAGTGCAGTGATTAGTGAGCCTTAGGCCCCATGCACACGAACGTGTTTTTGCGTCCGCAATTCCCCCGCAAATCCACGGGAGAATTGCGGACCCATTCATTTCTATGGGCCCATACACACTATCCGTGTTTTCACGGGTCTCCGCATGTCCGCAAATCCGTGCCGCAGAAACTCAGGACATGTCTTATTACGGCCCGCAAATTCGATGCGGACATGCCAATAGAAGTCAATGGGCCCGTGGAAATTGTGGATACACCTCCGTGGGTCAACCGCAGGTTGCGGATTTGCGGAAGTGTTGCTAGGCGACAACCGGGAATGAGTTCTGTCGTCGTGAAGGCTGGAGACAGTGCAGGAAAGCAGCAGAGAGCAGCATGGCTTCAATTATCAGCGTGGAGAAGCTAATCATCCTGGTCCAGCACAAGCCCTGTCTATGGGATAAGCGCCTGGAAGAGTATGCTGACAGGAATCTCAAAGATCTTGCCTGGCAGGAGGTCTGCGGTGAGCTGCATCTTTCAGAGTGGAAGAAGGCAACGAAAGCGCAAAAGAAACGCATGGGTAAGTTTCACACCTTGATGCGGTTTCTTATTTTTTAAAGAGTACTCCTGTCATGTCATAATGACATGCCTGAAGTTTTGATTGGTGAGGGTTGGATCACTGAAACACCCACCAATCGCTGAAATGAAGCTGCAGAAGTGCACGTGAGATTGTGGGGGTCTCATGGTTCGGACCACCACCAATCAAAACGTGACATGTCACTATGAGGGTATGTTCACACACACTAATTACGGACGTAATTCAGTTTTTTTTCCCTGAATTACGTCCGCTAAATACGCCGCAATAGCGTGGACAAACATCTTCCCATTGAAAACAATGGGCTGACGTTTGTCTGTTCACATGAGGTGTATATTTACACGCCGCTGTCAAATTACGGCGCTTAAATAGACGCCCGCGTCAAAGAAGTGACCTGTCACTTCTTGGGCCGTAATTGGAGCCGTTATTCATTGACTCCAATGAAAAGCAGCACCAATTACGTCCGTAATGGACGCGCCGTTCAAGCGCCTGCACATGCCGTTACGGCTGAAATTACGGGGATGTTTTCTCCTGAAAACATCAACGTAATTTCAGCCGTTACGGACGCTGTCGTGTGGGCACGGGCAGACGTGGTGGAATTGATGTTGAATTCAATGAGAAAACAGAAAACTGTGGCAAGTCCGCTGTCGTTTCTGCAACGTCTGAATTACCTGTCAAATATGCAAATGTTGGTGCAGATTTGTTGCGTAAACGCCCCAAATCTGCACCAACATTTTCAGCGAAAAAACAACATTTCCTAAGTTCTAGTAATGTACACTTCAAATATGTTGATCTGTGATTGTTTTATTTTATATCATAGTTGACTATGTGAAAACACGCTGGAACACGTGCCGTGACCAATTCAAGCGTGAGCTCAATGACAAGGGGAGGAGCGGAGACGGACGGCAGAAAAAAAGACCATACCTATGCAGCATCCCAGAAGATACCCTTCTGGTTCCCTGTTATTTGTATGTCATGCATTGTATGTGTTTTACATGTCTTTATTATTTTTCACACAGTGTGCTGTTCACCAGCTGAAGAGTAGGATGAAGGTATCAGTGGGGAGCCACTAGAGGGTGCATTGTACATCTAGCATTGTTTGAAAAGGGGGTGGAGCCTGGCTACAGCCCTAGAGCCTCACTCTGACTCTGTCTCACAGTCTACACAGAGGAGTCGGGTCGTGTCTGTGAGGAGACAGACATGTCTGGTAGCTGCTCTGACACAGCAGATTAATACAATCCTTTCAACTGGCAACAGGTCTCAGCACCTGCAGCCCAATGCAAGAGGAGGAACAGTAAGGAGATTGTAACCAGCATATCATCTCTATCATCACCACAGCAAGTATTATTTAGCTGAAAAGCTGTCTGTTTGTTTCTGAGGAGAAGTCTATATAATATTGGGCCTCAGAACTCCTGCTGGCGCTGTTACCGGTTCTGCCGCACGCCACAATTAATATAAGAAGTGTCTATCAAGTCACTCAACTACAACCCTCATCACTGAGAAAAGTGAGTTCATTTATTACACACGCTGCTGGAAAAGTGAATGATTTCTAGATATAGCTGGACAATTGAAACCCTCATTGGTCACCCACTGGTCCCTTCTTCCCCTCAACTGCTGAAGTGGACAGAAGATAACGTGCCTCCATTTTGGAAGACTGTATAAAGTTCTTCAGTAAACGTGAGTTATTCGAATCCCCTGTGTCGTCTGGTCCCTGCACTGCATAACATCAAGGGCACCCCACATACCACCTTGCCAGGCGCACACATACTACTACTACCATCACGGGAGTTGCTACGGGGGAAAAGACTATCACCACCATCATCCATAGTGCAGCCCCCCTGTCACTGTGCCAGCCCGAGAAGGAGCGAGGGAGGAGAGGTAGAGATTCCTACAGATACCTCAGGCCATACACCGTGCACTTCACTACTGCTCCCATCCTCCTGGGAAGCTCTTCCTCGTGGTTGCTGCATATAAACTTTGGCGTCACGAACAGGATACGTTTAAATCTCATGTGGGCCCCAAACCAGAGAGACTTTGTCCCAAAGCCCTGGTCCCCACCGTACAAAGCTGCAACCGCAGCTGCAAGAGACTATTTCAGCCCCAAAAGGGGTTAAAATCACTGTTTCCCGGCAGTTCCAGCCCAAAAGGGGTTAATCCGCCATTTTACCTCACAAACTGCTGCGTCACAGTTCCATTTACCCGCTCCAGACAGGTTAACCTGCGGCGCCAGTCTAGTGCCACCATCTGGATGATTATAGGAACTCACAATATCCAGCACAGGCAAGAGGGAACGGCCGAAAACTGCTAGGCGCCGCCATCTTGGATGAGTGAAGCCTCTGCACGGCACCTCCACCGCGGATCCCCTGCAACCAGCAACTCTCCCAAAAACATCACAGGAGAGCAACGGAACAGCCCGGTAACAAAGTACAGCCCAGAGGGAAGCAACAGCATACCATCGGTGAGTCCCGATTCAATTGGCCATCAAGTTAACCCCTGCTGTACCACCACCGGTGCCCAATAAAAAGCCCGGGAGCATCCTGGACATCACTCCTGACCCAATAAAAAGTCCGGGAGCACCTTTAACAAGACCCCCGACTCAGTTAAAAGTCCGGGAGCGCCAATAATAGACATTGGAAAAATTTAAAGGGACAGTAACAATGTCGGACTCAAGTGACACGGAAGAGCCCGGTCTCAGCACGGTCACTACACCGGCCATGACGGAAAGAACAACACCTGCTGCAGCACCCTGCATCATGCCGCTGTCCGTGCCCTACTATGCAGGGGCCCCATGGCTGCCCCACTACAAAGGTGAACCACACACCTTAAAAGACTTTAGAAAAAAAATGCTTGCCATGTTCCGCCTCTACCCCATTCCAGAAGAACAGAAGGTAGAGATCTTAATGGGACAACTACAAGATGTGGCCCTAAAAGAAGTGGAGTCCTGGCCACGTATCCAAAAGAAGGCTGTGGATCAGATCCTGGTCCAGCTACGTACCACCTTTGAGCCCAAATCCATCTCTGAGCTCAGGATGAGGTTCATGGACAGAGTTCAGCAACCAGGTGAGACACTCCGAAATTTTGCTCTTTCCTTACAGGAGACCATGAGGGCCATGATACAAGCCGACCCCCATGAGGCTGAAAAAGCAGACAGAATCCTGAGGGAGCAGTTCATTGAAGGAGTCGCCTCAGATTCCATGAGTCATCAACTACAAATGATGTCCGTCCAGAACCCTGACAGCACCTTCCATGAGTTTAAAGAACTGGCCATAGAGGTACTAGAAAGAAGGCCCAGAAGAAGAACAGTCAGGGCTACCACCCCTCTTAAAGAGGCAGAAGAGGAACCTGCCCCAGTAGCACCACATCCAACACCTTGCAAGCCCATCACCTACCAGGCTACACAGGCTCAAATCACAGCTGGAGGAGATCAGTACCAAGATCAACTGAAACTCATTGCCAAAAGCCTGGAGCAAGTCTGCCAACGACTGGAGAATCTAGAAGCTAGCTCTCCAGTAAAATGTGAGCTGCCAACATCTAGAGACAGTTATCCAAATAGTCCTAGCAAGGGCTACCGCAATAGTCCCAACAAAACGTCGACAGATCGCTTTGATGAACATGGGAGACCTGCCTGCAGACACTGCCATAAGATAGGTCACCAAGAACGTCAATGCTGGGCATTAAACGGACGTCTCCCGAGGCAGAGGACCATTCCTCGGGAGGAGAAATAATAGGTCCCAAAGATCCAAAATGGCTGCCACGGTTTGTCGGACCTCGTCCAGAAGTTACCATCCGCATCAATGGAGTACCATTTGCTGCCCTCCTGGATACGGGATCCCAAGTGACAACCATCCAGCAGGCCGCCTTTGAACAACACTGGAGTAGCGAGATCCTGATGCAACCTCCAGAAGCCTGGTTAGACGTCATCGCTACCAACGGCCAGTCCCTACCTCTGCACGGGTACTGGGAGCCTACTGTCCAAGTGGGAGGAGTGCACTTACCTCAGCAAGGAGTCCTCGTGATCAAAGTTAAAGATCAAGGACAACCCACAGTAATTCTGGGAATGAACATCCTAAAGCACTGCTATGGAGAAATGCTAGAGGCCCTACGACAATCCGTCCCCAAGGCTTCCCAGGCTGCCCAGAAGGTAATACACAAGACCATCCGTGTACTGGCTGCCCAACAGCGATTCACCAACGCCAGAGGAGAGATCTGCAGAGCTCGCATCAAGGACCACCATCCAGTAACCCTAAAACCTGGCACAGAAACACTGCTATGGTGTCGGGCCCGTTCAGGCCTACAAGGACTTGACTACCAAGCCCTAGTGGAACCAATACCACTAGATGAACATCCAATGGTTATGGCTGCCCGAAGTTTAGTGACTGTGGTCGAAGGGAAAGTACCCATCCGTCTTCTCAACTTAGGAGACCATTCAGTAACCCTGAGGAAGTACTACCCTGTAGCACAGCTGTCCCAACTCAGTGTGCAAGACCTGGTGGACATTCCAACTGTCACCGCTAAACAGGCTGCACAGCAACTAAAGACGTCAGAAGAAGCACCAGAAACACCCTGGTGGGGAGAAATCCATGTGGGAACTGCAACAACACCTGCCTACCAGATCCAAGGAGTACTTGAAGTGGCTCAGGATAACCATGAAGCCTTCAGTAAGCATCCTCTGGACCATGGGAGAGCAAAAGACATTGAGCACACTATTCCCACTGGTACTCATCCTCCCATTAAGGAAAGACACAGGCCTATACCACCTGCCCTATACCAAGACGTGAAGCAGATGGTCCACGACATGAAAGAGGCTAAAGTCATCCAAGAAAGTCACAGCCCCTGGGCTGCACCACTAGTTCTTGTCAGGAAGAAAGATGGCAACCTTCGCTTCTGTGTGGATTACAGAAAAATTAATAACATTACCCACAAGGATGCCTATCCTCTTCCAAGGATTGAAGAATCTCTGACAGCCCTGGGATCAGCTGCCTACTTCTCTACACTGGATCTCACAAGTGGTTACTGGCAAGTACCAATGTCTCCAGCTGATAGGGAGAAGACAGCCTTCACCACCTCAATGGGCTTATTCGAGTTCAATTGCATGCCCTTCGGACTGTGCAATGCTCCTGGAACATTCCAAAGGCTGATGGAAAGATGCCTAGGACACAGGAACTTTGAGACTGTGCTCCTATACCTGGATGACGTCATAGTCTACTCCAAGTCCTATGAAGATCATCTCAAGCATCTAGCTGAAGTGTTCCAGGTCCTAACCAAAAATGGCTTAAAAATCAAACCCTCCAAGTGTCACCTCCTCCAACCTCAAGTCCAGTACTTGGGACATATAGTGAGCGCAGAAGGCATAAAGCCAGATCCTGAGAAGATAGCTGCTGTCCACAGTTGGCCTACACCTACCACTGTGAAGGAAGTAAGAAGCTTTCTCGGATTTGCCGGGTACTACAGGAGATTCATTCCTCATTTTGCCCGCATCGCTGAACCGCTACAAGAACTCTTGAGGGGGCACCCTAAAGAACACTTGAAGAGGAGAATTCCCATTAACTGGAAAGAAGAACAAGAAATTGCCTTCCAGTTACTGAAAAGATTATTGACTGAACCACCCATTCTGGGCTACCCAGATTACAGCCTGCCCTTCCATCTTTACACAGATGCAAGCAACCAAGGACTTGGTGCAGTGCTGGCCCAACAACAAGGAGACAAAGAAAGAGTGATCGCCTATGCAAGTAGAGCACTCAAAGGAGCTGAAAGAAACGATCAGAACTATAGTTCCTTCAAGCTGGAGTTCCTTGCATTGGTCTGGGCCGTCACAGAGAAGTTTAAGGACTACCTTGCCGCTTCTTCCTTCACTGTCTTCACAGATAACAACCCGCTAGCACACCTGAACACCGCAAGGCTGGGAGCCTTAGAACAGAGATGGGCTTCACGATTAGCAAATTACAAGTTCGTGGTCAAATACAGAACAGGCAAGTCCAACATCAATGCGGATGCCTTGTCCCGCCTGCCTACAGGAGAAGACCCGGAGAATCCTGATGATGACAACCACAAAGAGGAAGTAGAGATGCCTGCATTCTACAACCGCTTTGCAGATCCTGATGCTATCAACAACAAAACCCAGGTACATTGTTCTTCCCAACAGGCCAAGAAGCAGTCACCAGAACAAGAACAATGGGCCCTGTTGCAAGCTGAGAGCAGAGTGATTGGAGATATCCTAGACTACCTGTATACCAAAAAAATACCCATTAGAATCCGCCGAGGCAACACAGACCCAGAACTACTTCGCCTTTGGAGACAAAGGAAACGTCTCTTTGAAGAGAATGGTCTGCTGCTGAGGAGAGTGCTGGATCCCATCACCAGTAATCGGCTGCACCAAATTGTCATCCCAAGGAGAGATGCCAAAGTTGTCCTTGAGGCATACCACAACAAGTCTGGACACTTTGGAGTTCAAAAGACAGAAGCTACAATTCGCAGAAGATTCTATTGGATCGGAATTAGAGGTGATGTCGAGAAATGGTGTCAAGAATGTACTGCTTGTGCCTTAGCCAGAGGAGAGAAGCCAAACCAAAAGGCCCCTCTGCATCCTATCGTGAGTCATCGACCGCTGGAGATCGTGGCCATCGACCATGTGAAAATGGAACCAAGTAGAACAGGATACACTTATGCCATGACCATCATCGACCATTACACCAAATTCACAGTCGCAGTACCAGTAAAGGACTTGACAGCAAAGACCACCGCTGCAGTCTTCCTAAAAACTTTCCTTCTACCCTATGGCTGTCCTGAGAAGATCTTGACAGATAGAGGTTCTGCATTTGAATCCCAACTATTTCAGGAACTTTGTCAGCTGTACAACTGTAAGAAACTAAGAACAACCGCTTACCATCCCCAAGGAAATGGGTTGTGTGAGAAGATGAACCAGATTCTGATTGAGATGCTCAGAACTTTACCGCCTCATCAGAGAGCTGTCTGGCCAAATCATTTGCCTGAGTTGGTGTACATCTACAACAACACTATGCAAGCCTCCACAGGTTACACCCCATACTTCCTATTGTTCGGAAGACAAGGAAAGCTGCCTTCAGACATTTCATTGAATGTGTCCGTTCCAGATGACTTGAACCCTCTACCAACCACAGAGTGGGTGAGTGAACACCAAAGACGCATGGCTGATGCAAATGAAATTGTTGAAGCTAGGATGGAAGAAGCGAGAAAGAAGCAACAACATGATTATGACCAACATGCTAATGCTAAACCCTTTCAAGTTGGAGACCTTGTCTGGTTGAAAAACTTTCAAAGAACCAGCAAATTGGACACTAAGTGGGAAAGAATCCCTTATACCATCAAGGCTGTCCCATACCAAGGAACAGATATCTATGAGATCCAAAGAGATGGTAAACAACCGCAAATTGTCCACCGTAACAGGCTTAAACTGTGCCTACAAGATCAACAGTTGCCTACCATTGAACAGGAAATATCAATTGAAGAACCAGTTGCAATTGATCTACCAGAAGTAACTGAAGCTATTGAAGCAACAACTACTGAGTCCTCAACTCAAGAGCAACACTTGGACATAAAGAACCCACTGAGTTGGTGGTTTACCCCAATTTTGTCATTCCTTGCACCTGATCCTACACCTACAGTGTCTACAACTCACACAGAGGACAGATCACATCATGTACCTGCTGTTGTTGTACCTGAACCTGTCAGGAGATCAGAGAGAACCACTAAAGGAGTGAAACCAGTTCGCTATAGGGATTGAATATAATTGCAAGTAGGGAACAAGAAAGACTCTTATGTTCTAGAGCCCCTTCTTCATTTCTTCATTTATTCCTATCCAAGTTAGGCCGAAGCCTACCAACCCTTGTTACGTTCAAGAGGGAATATCCCCATAGACTCTGACGTACCAGAGCCCCTCATATCCTAAGTGCCATAAACTGTTGGACACTGCCGCTCATCTTGACTTGAGACTTCTGCCCCTCATCTTCCAACTGTTACAGAAGAAATCTTCGCCCCTATTCCCCCTTCGAGAGTCAAGAATACAGGAATACAATGTTATTAAGATGTTTGCATTTCATGTTAACCCTTTTTACATCTTTTAGGCTGTTCATATCCAAGAAAACGACGAGGACGTCTTGTCTTAAGTCCGGGAGTATGCAGCATCCCAGAAGATACCCTTCTGGTTCCCTGTTATTTGTATGTCATGCATTGTATGTGTTTTACATGTCTTTATTATTTTTCACACAGTGTGCTGTTCACCAGCTGAAGAGTAGGATGAAGGTATCAGTGGGGAGCCACTAGAGGGTGCATTGTACATCTAGCATTGTTTGAAAAGGGGGTGGAGCCTGGCTACAGCCCTAGAGCCTCACTCTGACTCTGTCTCACAGTCTACACAGAGGAGTCGGGTCGTGTCTGTGAGGAGACAGACATGTCTGCTAGCTGCTCTGACACAGCAGATTAATACAATCCTTTCAACTGGCAACAGGTCTCAGCACCTGCAGCCCAATGCAAGAGGAGGAACAGTAAGGAGATTGTAACCAGCATATCATCTCTATCATCACCACAGCAAGTATTATTTAGCTGAAAAGCTGTCTGTTTGTTTCTGAGGAGAAGTCTATATAATATTGGGCCTCAGAACTCCTGCTGGCGCTGTTACCGGTTCTGCCGCACGCCACAATTAATATAAGAAGTGTCTATCAAGTCACTCAACTACAACCCTCATCACTGAGAAAAGTGAGTTCATTTATTACACACGCTGCTGGAAAAGTGAATGATTTCTAGATATAGCTGGACAATTGAAACCCTCATTGGTCACCCACTGGTCCCTTCTTCCCCTCAACTGCTGAAGTGGACAGAAGATAACGTGCCTCCATTTTGGAAGACTGTATAAAGTTCTTCAGTAAACGTGAGTTATTCGAATCCCCTGTGTCGTCTGGTCCCTGCACTGCATAACATCAAGGGCACCCCACATACCACCTTGCCAGGCGCACACATACTACTACCACCATCACGGGAGTTGCTACGGGGGAAAAGACTATCACCACCATCATCCATAGTGCAGCCCCCCTGTCACTGTGCCAGCCCGAGAAGGAGCGAGGGAGGAGAGGTAGAGATTCCTACAGATACCTCAGGCCATACACCGTGCACTTCACTACTGCTCCCATCCTCCTGGGAAGCTCTTCCTCGTGGTTGCTGCACCTATACACAAAACAGCTGTCGTTCCTTCTGGATGTAATGCAGGTTGGCCCGTAAGTATTGCTTATATACTTTGATCATTGTAGTCTGGCCATGTAGTCAGTGGCGTAACTACCGCCGTAGCAGCCGTAGCGACTGCTACGGGGACCGCGGCATGAGGGGGCTCCACCATGTCCGGAGGCTCCGCTAGCAGCCGCTATGGCTGCTACAGCGGGACGCCACTGAACACTACGGCAGAGCAGGGAGGTATCTCCCCACTCTGCCATTAAACAAAAGACATGTATCCCCTATCCACAGGATAGGGGATACATGTGTGATCGCTGGCATTGACAGGGAGAACGGGGGACTGAAAGTCCCCTGAAGTTCTCCATCACAAACCTCGGACTTCCGGGCTGTGTCCGCAGCTCATGGAGCGCCGGTCGCGCTTGTGCGCATGCGTGACAAGCACTCCTTTCACTTTTATTGAGCTGCGCAGACGCCGGAAGTCAGAGGTTAGTCATGGAGAACTTCAGGGGACTTTCAGTCCCCCGTTCTCCCTATCGCTGCCAGCGATCACACATGTATCCCCTATCCTGCTGTGGATAGAGGATGCATGTTATTTGTAGGACACACTATAGGTCAAATTTTTTTTGGGGGGGGGAGGGGGGGCTGTATGGCGTTTCCTGCAGGGGGGGCTGTATGGCGTTCTCTACAGTGGGGGCTGTATGGCGTTAGCGCCATACAGCCCCCTCTGTAGATAACGCCATACAGTCCCCCTGTAGATAACGCCATACAGTCCCCCTGTAGATAACGCTATACAGTCCCCCTGTAGATAACTCAGAGAGTTATCACTGTGTTATCTGTGGTGTTAGATAGGACTGCAGGCAACATCTACTACATTATCTGTACTCAGTTACGACTGTGTGTTATCTGTGGTGTTATATAGGGCTGCACATGAAATCTATGACATTATCTGTACTGGATATATATATATATATATATATATAACTGTGTGGGTATATATGGGTATTTGTGCTTGTATATATCTGCCTTTTATGTATTTGTATATGTCCCTGTCTGTGTATTTATCTGCCGGTGTGTGTGTGTGTGTGTGTGTGTGTACATATGTGTCTGTACGTCTATATATTTACCTGTATGTATATATTCCAGATGTGTGTATGTATATTTGCCTGTATGTCTAAATGTCTGTCTTTATGTATGTACAGTATATATGTTCCAGTGTGTCTATATATGTGGTTAATTTTTGGTTTGTGTAGGGGGCGGCAATAGAGCGTCCCGCACAGGGCGCCATCCAACCTAAGGCCGGCCCTGCCTACGGCTCCATGGCACAGAGCTGCAGGGAGTTCATACGCCTGAGTACATCAGTTTTCTGGGCTCTTTGCTGAATAGAATAGTGCAGTGATTAGTGAGCCTTAGGCCCCATGCACACGAACGTGTTTTTGCGTGTACAGTGTACAGTGTACAGTGGGGCGCTGTATGGCGTTATCTACAGGGGGGACTGTATGGCGTGATCTACAGGGGGGGTCTGTAAAAAAGGCACTGTCTACAAGGGGAGGGGGTTATATGACACCCAGTGGAGAGTGGGCCCCAGTCAAAAGATTGCTATGCGGCCCAGTCTTTCCTAGTTACGCCCCTGCATGTAGTGATGCTTGTGAGTATGTTAAAAGAGTACGTATTGGTGTGGCCAATTATACGGTCTATTCAAGCACATAATTCCCTCTAGGCAGCCCATCGGATAAGCTGCATATGTTTACATAGTGTATTTGCCCTGCTGTAGACATGACGTTAAATTACTACTAAAATTCCCTAACATTATGTTTTAATTTTCCAACAGAACCAAGGATAATCTGGAGGCGGAAGACGACTCTGATGCCACTCTAATAGAAGAGGCTGATGTAGGTTTGGGGAGTGCTAGGTCCACTTCCACTCCTGTGCCTGTGGAAAATACACCAGTGGATAATCCAGTCTGTGCCACGGAACCGGAAGCCGAAATTCTACCCCGAGGTAAACGCCGACGTTCTGCCAATCAAGGTACCACACGTACAGAGCCAAGGCAGGAGGTCGACTTGTGTGTTTTAGAACACCTTGAAAAAAGAGCGACAGAAACGGAAGAGGGCACCTTCTGTTGCTCTCTTTCAAATCTGCTAAAAAGAGTGCCAATTGAGAGGCAGATGAGGTGCCAAACAGCCCTAATCGAAGTTGTATAAATTTTTGCAACACATCCAGACCCACGTGAAATCCATCAAGCCATAGAGTATCATAGGCGGGGGTGTAATGTAAGCAACTTCCGCTGTGTCCCTCCAGCACCTGCAGCAACCGCTCAAGCCAGCCAGCAGCCACCATATGAAGCCTCAATGCCATTATTCAGTCAAGATCGTCCAGGGTATGGCATGCCTGGACCTTCGCCACAGCAATATCAGCACATGCAGCAGGGGGAGGCTGTTCCACGACCCCATCACGACCCTGCACCTTCTCAATCATTTTATGATTTATAAATTTGTAATATTATATCGTTTTGTTTTTGTTTCATGACACTGTTTTGTGTAAAGATTAAAAGAAGTTTAATAGTTAATTATGTGTTTGTATTTTTTATTATAGAAAAACATAATGAGGTATTGGTTTGCATTTCTGCCGAATGCAAAGAATCACATTTTTTTTTTTTAATTAATAAATCATTTAAAAAAAAAACGACAGAAATACATTAGCTCGCAACCCGCGTCAAGGGTCCTCATTCTCTTGCGAGTCCCTACTCTACATACTGCAACTTTAAACTACTAACATTTGTAACATAAACAGGAAATACAACAGTCCCTATTAAATTTTAATTTGGCAGACGAAGCACATCCCTTTGCCAAGGAACTGTTCCCTCAGGTGATACAAAATAGTCTGTATACAAATTACGGACTGCCAGTCCAGACACTCCAGGTCTTCCATGTTGTGTGTAGTCCAAAGCGATGGAATTTGTTGAGAAATGGTTCAGCTCTGCGTCCACTGCCGACTCATGAATCCTCAGAAAATTGTGGAGGACAACACAGGCTTGGATAACCTTTGTCACATTTTCAGGATTCATCTGAATGGAGCTCTGGAACACACGCCACTTGCTGCTTAGAATTCCGAAGGCACACTCCACATACCGTCTCGCACGGGTAAGGTGGTAGTTAAAAATGTGCCTCCGTTCATCTAAGCCACGCCTAGGGAATGGACGCATCAGGTGAGGGGACAGTCCGAAACCTTCATCACCCACAATGACAAAGGGTGCTGGTGGTCCTGTAGATCCTGGAAGCTGTCTATGTTCCGGAAGGTCGAGCTGGTTAGATGCTAGCCGTTCACCCATTCTGGAAGCCCTGAAGATACCAGCATCCGCAGAGCTTCCATAGGCCCCAATATTGACAATTATAAACCGATAGTCACTGTCAGCCAAGGCCAACAGCACCACCGAGAAAAACTGTTTATAATTGAAATACTGTGACCCTGAGTGAGCAGGCTTTTTTACGCGGATGTGCTTACATCCAGCGCACCAACACAGTTGGGAAACTGTGCTGATTGTAAGAAGCCATCGGCAATCCGAATCCAGTCCTCAGGCTTGGGCTTTGGCATCACTGCTGCTCGAAGTTGCTGCCAGATGACTTCGCAGGTAAGCTTGACAATCTTAGAAATAGTGGAGCACCCCAGCAGAAAATGGAAATGTAGCGATGCAAAGGAGTTGCCGGTTGCAAGAAATCTGTAAAAAAAAAAATATATATATAAAAATATGCACATACAGGAAAAATATCTGCAGCACGGTGACATGGCGGCAATATGCACAGGGGACAAGTATACTAATATTGTTTGCAGGGTAGAGACATGTCGTAGAAGGGGATTTAGGTTTTCTTACCTCAGAGTGACGATCAGGCGTTCCTCTGGAGAAATGCAACGTCTCATGGTGGTGTCCTGGAAGATGAGTCCAGCAGACAGTCAAAAGTTTGAACGGACATACGGCAGTAGCTGAGGAACTTGTCCGGGTGCTGCCGCAGGTCTGAGTACAGCATGTTAAAATGCCCCTTCCTAAGCCGTTGGGAGACAATGGGGTGAACCCAATATCTCCTCCTCGGTTCTTCGTCCAGCATTGGTGGTTGGTGTCCAAATCGCCTGGAGAGGAGCCAGTACAGGAGTACATCATCCACATCATCAGAAGACATCTTCGCAGTGAGGAACTGCCAAAAACCACAGCTATATCAGCAGCGCAATCTGACCGAACTCGCACAAAGCAAAGATCAGGAAAAATGCACAAGGAAATGGCTCCTGAGCGATCATGTGACCTTCTAAAGGGGTTGGGACAAGCTTTTGACATCCTGTATAAATGTAACCTTTTTTTTTTTTTTTTATCCGCATTTTGCGGATTACATACGGATGAACTGCGGATTACATACGGATGAACTGCGGAGGACATTTCACGTAACACGGTCCTGAAATTTGCGGACCAGAAAAACACTACGGTCGTGTGCATGAGGCCTTAGTTTGCGAAAGATGTCATCAGAGGAGATCCATATGTCTTCCAACTGAACATATTAGCAAATAACTGTGCTAGCAATGGCTTCCTGGTGGCCAGGTACGGAAGCCTATTAGATCTTGTCCAAGGTAGGACCTAATAGGCTTAACTGTCAAATGAAAAATGGCAGTTACAATACACTGCACTACATAAGTAAAAAAAAAAGTGAAAAAAGTAAAAAAAAAATGTTTAAGAAAAATAAATAAATAAAGCACTTTAAGGCCTCATGCACACGACCGTATTTTTTCCCACCCGTAAATACTGGCGTAAATACGGGTCCGGTGTCACACGTATTCCACCCGTTTTGCACCAGTATTTACGAACCCGTGCCCGTAAATATGGGTCCGGTGTCACCCGTATTCCACCCGTATTCCACCCGTATTCCACCCGTATTTACGGGCACGTATTTGGCGGCAAAATAGCACTGCACTAATCGGCAGCCCCTTCTCTCTATCAGTGCAGGATAGAGAGAAGGGACAGCCTTTTCTGTAATAAAAGTTAAAGAAATTCATACTTACCCGGCCGTTGTCTTGGTGACGCGTCCCTCTCTTCACATCCAGCCCGACATCCCTGGATGACGCGGCAGTCCATGTGACCGCTGCAGCCTGTGATTGACCTGTGATTGGCTGCAGCGGTCACATGGCCTGAAACGTCATCCAGGACGCCGGGCCGGATGTCGAGAGGGACGCGTCACCAAGGCAACGGGCGGGAGACCGGACTGGAGGAAGCAGGAAGTTCTCGGTAAGTATGAACGTCTTTTATTTTTATTTTTTACAGGTTTATACTGATCGGTAGTCACTGTCCAGGGTGCTGAAAGAGTTACTGCCGATCAGTTAACTCTTTCAGCTCCCTGGACAGTGACTATTTACTGACGTCGCTTAGCAACGCTGCCGTAATGACGGGTGCACACATGTAGCCACCCGTCATTACGAGAGCTCCATAGACTTCTATGGACTGTCCGTGCCGTTATTACGGCCTGAAATAGGACGTGTTCTATCTTTTTCAACGGCACGGGCACCTTCCCGTGGGAAAACGGGAAGGCACCCGTCGCCAATAGAAGTCTATGAGCCCGTTATTACGGGTCGTAAATTACGACCCGTAATAACGGGAGTTTTTACGGTCGTGGGCATGAGGCCTTAAGCAGTAAAAATAATAATCGCCCTGTTTCTCTGATCAAGTCAGTTAGAAAAAAATACTATACATAATAGGTAGCGCCACTTTTGGAACGGCCTGAACTATAAAAAATATCACGTTATTTTTACCGCACGGTGAACACCGTAAACAAATTCTATAAAAAACAATGACAGAATTTCTTTTTTTGGTCACCTTGTCTCTAGAAAAAATGTAATAAAAAGTGATCAAAATGTCGCAAGTACCCCAACATGGTTCCCACAAAAACTACAGTTCGTCATGCAAAAAACAAGCCCTCTCACAGTAAAAAAGTTATGGCTGTCAGAATATGTTGACACTAAAACATAATTTTTTTTCAGAAAACAGTATTTTTATTGTGGGAAAGTAGTAAAACATAAAAAAACTATATAAATTTGGTATCGCTGCAATCATATCGACCCACAGAATAAAGTTAACATGTTGTTTATACTGCACGGTGAAAACTGTAAAAAACTAAACAAAAAAAAAAACTGGTGCTAGAATTGCTGTTTTTTGATAAAAAAAATTGCATGTACCACAAAATGGAACCAATTAAAATTACAGCCCGTTCCACAAAAACCAAGCCCTCACACAGATCCGTCAACGGAAAAATAACACGTTATGACTCTCAAGACGCAATGATGCAAAATGATGCTAAATGACGGCCCAGACTCATTTTTGAGGTCCACTAGTTTTTCACTAAAACCCCCACATCATCATTTCCTACAACCCACTGGTGGAGATGAGGAAAGTTTTGGGCCTTATAGGGCTAGTGAAGAAATCAAAGATCAGGCAATACTGGAGTGCAGATATTTTGTATAATACCCTAAAAACCTGACCTGTGCATAAAGTATTGCTTTAAAGCGTACCACACAATCCAAGGATTATTAATTTTATTATTCATTCAGCCCATTATTACATCATCCTAATATGCCCTGATACACTCCACGCAGCTTACATATACCCTTATGTACTCCGCCCAGATTACATATACCCTGATGTACTCCGCACAGATTACATATACCCTGATGTACTCCGAACAGCTTACATATATCCTGATGTACTCCGCCCAGCTTACATATACCCTGATGTACTCCTCACAGCTTACATATACCCTGATGTACTCCACACAGCTTACATATACAATGATGTACTCTGCCCAGCTTACATATACCCTGATGTACTCCTCACAGCTTACATTATACCCTGATGTACTCTTCACAGCTTACAAATACAATGATGTACTCCGCCCAGTTTACATATACCCTGATGTACTCCTCACAGCTTACATATACCCTGATGTACCCCACACAGCTTACATATACAATGATGTACTGCTCACAGCTTACATATACCCTTATGTACTCCTCACAGATTGCATATACCCTGATGTACTCCACACAATTTACATATTCCCCCACATTATAAGCTGAAATACCAGTAAAACCCCAAACAAAACTACTACCAAGCAAAATCTGCGCTCCAAAAGCCAAATGGCGGTCCTTTTGAACCTGACATTGTGCCCAAACAGCAGTTTATGACCACATATGGGGGTATTACTGTCTTCTGGAGAACCTGCTTAACAATTTATGGGGTGTGTGTCTCCAGTGGCACAAGCTGGGCACAACATATTGGTCACTGAAATGGCATATCAATGGAAAAACAGCAATTTTCAATCTGCAACATCCACTGTGAACTAATTTCTGCAAAACAGTTGTGGGGTGAAAAAATGCTCACAATACCTCTAGTTAAATTTCTTCAGGGATGTAGTTTCCAAAATGGGGTAAGTTTTTGGGGCTTTCCAATGTACTGGCACCTTAGCTCAATGCAACATGGTGCCAGAAAACTAATTTTGTAAAATCTCCACTCCAAAAACAAATTGCGCTCCTTCCCTTCAGTGCCTTGCTGTGCGTCAAATAGCCGTTTATGACCACATATGGAATATTGCCATACTCGGGAGGAATTGCTTTACAAATGTTGGCCATCTTTTTCTCCTTTATCCCTTGTGAAAATGGAAAAATTCAACTTTTTAATGGAAAAATATTTATATTAAATTTTACGGCCTAATTCCAATAATTTCTGCAAAAGACCTGTGGGGTCTAAATGCTCACTATACCACTAGATAGATTCCTTAAAGTGTGTAATTTCCAAAATGGGGTCACTTCTGGGGGGCTCCTACAGTTTTGGCCCCACAGGGGCTTTTGAAATGTGACATGGCACCCAAAAACCATTCCAGATAAATTTGAGCTCCAAATGGTGCTCCATCCCTTTGAGGCCTGCAGTGTGTTCAAATAGCAGTTTATGATCACTTATGGGGTATTGTTGTAATCAGGAGAAATTTCTTTTCAAATGTTGGGGTGCTTTTTCTCCTTTATTCCTTGTAAAAATGTAAAATGTCTACGCTTCATCTGAAAAAATTTAGCTTTTCAATTTCATGGCCTAATTCCACTAAATTTGGCAAACAACCTGTGGGGTTCAAATACTCACTATACCCCTCAATAAATTCCTTCAGGGTGTAGTTTCCCAAATAGGGTCACTTTTGCGGGGGTTTCCACTGATTTGGTCCCTCAGGAGATTTGCAAACGTGACATGGCGTTGCAAACCATTCCAGCAAAATTTGAGCTCCAAAAGCCAAATGGTGCTCCTTCCCTTCTAAGCCCTGCCGTGGGTCAAAACAGCAATTTATTACCACTTATGGGGTATTGCTGGGCTCAGAAGAGGTTGTTTTACATATTTTGGGGTGCTTTTTCTCCTTTAATTATTGTGAAAATTGACAAATTTGAGCTAAAACTTCATTTTATTAGAAAAACTCGTAAATTTTCATTTTCATAGCCTCATTCTACTAAAGTCAGCAGAAAACCTATGGGATCAAAATGCTTACTATACCCCTCCAAAAATTCCTTGCGGGGTGTAGTTTCCCAAATGGTGTAACTTTTGGGGGTTTTCCACTGTTTAGTCCCACAGGGACTTTGCAAATGCGACATGGCACCCGAAAACCATTGCAGCAAAACTTGAGCTCCAAATGCCAAATGGCGCTCCTTCTCTTCTGAGCTCTGCCGTGTGTCCAAAGAGTAGTTTATTACCACATATGGGGTATTGCCGTAATCAGGAAAAATTTAAAATGTCTATGTTTTATTGGAAAAAATTCTCATTTTCACAGCTTCATTCCACTAAAATCAGCAAAACAACTGTGGGGTCAAAATGCCCACTATACCTCTTATTAAATGCCTTGAGGGGTGTAGTTTGCCAAATGGTGCCTTTTTGGGAGAGTATGCACTGTTTTGGCCCCACAAGACCTCTAAAAACCTGACATGGTGCCTAAAATATATTCTAATAAAAAGAAGGCAGCAAAATCCTCTAGGTGCCCCTTTGTTCTGAGGCCTGTGTTTCAGTTCATTAGCATACTAGGGCTACATGTGGGATATTTCTAAAACTGCAGAATCTGGGCAATACATTTTCAGTTGTGTTTCTCTGGTAAAACCTTCTGTGCTACAGAAAAAGAAAGGATTCAATATGAATTACTGCAAAAAAAAATGAAATTTGTAAATTTTCTCCTCTACTTTAATTCTTGTGAAACGCCTAAAGGGTTAAGAAACTTTCTTCATTCTGTTTTTAATACTTTGAGGGGTGAAGTTTTTAAAATGGGGTGATTTATGGGGGTTTGTATTGTATGGGCCCCTCTCAAAGCCACTTCGGAACTGAACTGGTTCCTGTAAAAATAGCCTTTTGACATTTTCTTGAATATGTGAGAAATTGCTGCTAAAGTTTTAAGCCTTGTAACGTCCTAGAAAAAGAAAAGAACGTTAAAAAAAATGATGCTATGATATGTGAAATAGTAACTATTTTGTGTAGTATTACTATCTCTTTTACAAGCATATACATTTAAATTTAGAAAAGTGCTAATTTTTGCACATTTTCTCAAAATGTTGGTGTTTTTCCACTTATAAATATTGAATTTATCGACCAATTTTTTTTTACTAATATAAAGTAGAATATGTCACGAGAAAACATTCTCACGTTTGGATAGGTAAAAGCATTCCAAAGCTATTACCACATAAAGTGACACATGTCATATTTGAAAAAAAATCGGCTTCGTCTTAGACCAAACAGGCTGTGTCCTGAAAGGGTTAAATAATAAATCATTCAATACAAAGAAGGTGTAGTTTAAGAATGTTTCCATGTTCTAACCATAGATGGAGTTGGTGGAAATAGATGATTTTCAGCAAAACCAAAGCACAAATCAGATATTCCATTCTGGTTGTTGAGTGACAAGAAAAATGAGTAATTGGTTGGTGAGAAATACTTGGCTCCTCATTTATTACACATAATTATTAGGTTTTTAAGAACCAAATGCTTTTTTCCTTTACTGCAGTGCAAAATGTTGTAGGTATTAAAATAGAAGAAGTTTTTATTCTAAAATATGGTTATAAATTAAAAAGATATGTTTAGAAAATAGTTATTATTTTAATGATTAATGGTAATACAGAACTTATGAATGATAATTAAACATCCTTAGCACTTGGTCTTCTAGTAGAATCCATGACTACAGTATTTCTTTATGTTTAGTGATAATTTATTTTTCATAATGCCAACAGTTTGTCTCAAATGGGCCAATTTAAAACTGTTCTCCCTCTGGCATACCTATCTGTCCTTGCAGTACATGGTCACCGACTGGATGGTAAATTTATAGCTAAACCTTGGCTTCCCCCGGCAATGACAGCTATTCGTCGCCAGTTAGAGAAGGCGGACCCGCAACAATCAACTGTTTGCCGGGCTGACTTCTTTTTAAAAAGGCCTGTCTTTCACAGACTACAGACTGCAAGCCTGATCTAGAGGGAGCCTGTATTCTGGTGTATATTCATAGAGCAGGCATAAGGAATTTGAAATTACTTTCAGCCTATTAGTAGGAAGCTCCAAATATAACATTATCATGCACTAAAATGTCTGGTCTCCTTTAATGTATAAGAAATTTATCAAAGAGCTTACAGTCTATTTGGAAACATGAATGCATAATATTAAATATTTGTTGTTTGGAAACATGAATGCATAATATTACATATTTGTTGTATTTATGCTATTAAATAATGTTATATATTTACAGCTATTGAGCTAGAGTTTTACTATAAAGTACACAAATATAAAATATACTGGGCTGAGAATGCTTAGCAGGTAATACGGTTGCTTCTAACATATATGCAAGAAGAAACTAATCATTTTCAGTCTGTCAAAGATGTGAAATGAACGTTAGAACCAAGCAATTTGCCTTTTTCCATTCAAGCCTGGCTTGATCTACAACTGACAGATTAGTACTTTGCTAAAGCCCTGTGCCACACATTACATGGCAGGGCTCTTTCTAGTAAACAATCCCTTAACATTAATTCTAGACAGCGCAGCATCAATGCATGGACATGTATTACATGGCTACTGCTTTATCCTCTTTATCCAGCTGTAAAATTGTTCTGGCACACAATCCATTTCTGTATATTTCCAGACTTTTTTCTGCAATTTTTCTAAAATTTGATACATACAATGTCAATGAGAGATTTACATTAAATCTCAGGTTCTTCTCCGTATCCTATTGTGGAACATTCCTAAAACAATGCAGTCAGTAGAATAAACTTTAGACATTTTTGACTGCTGGGAGAAATTAACACTAACTCAATACATGGTTCTCATTATACACGGCACCTATAATGACCGTGTTAGCATTTTAAAGTGTGAACTTGCAAATGTATTGAATGAGCATGCAGTCAGTTGAAATGTATGTATTCCCATTTTATTGTGTGTCCTGAAATTCCCCTTTGAGTTCTTGTTAGAGGTGCAATATTGAAAAAAAGTTGCATAATCTTATTTCTTTGTGCCTTTCTCGCATTAAAATTAGCAATTCACCTTAATTAAAATAGTTTGATTAAACTGCTTTTAAAGAACCTTAAAGAGAACGTTGCAAACAATTCTATGCTTTATGCTGAAAATCATAGTTTCACTATCCGAACAAATAAAAAGCATGTTTCTGACCTCATAGAAATATACACCACCTATAGAAGTTTATGCACCCATACTGCATCTCCATATGACCTCTGATTTCATACTGAGGCATATGGAAGTTTTTCTCACAGATTCCATTTAAAATCCTGCCATGTTACAGCAGACGCCATATTAGGGAGATATTCTAAGGGTATGTTCACACGTAGAGTCAAAAACGTCTCAAAATACGGAGCTGTTTTCAAGGGAAAACAGCCCCTGATTTTCAGACGTTTTTTGAGCAACTCGCGTTTTTCATGGCGTTTTTTGCAGCGTTTTCGCTGTGTTTTTTACAGCGGTTTTTGGAGCTGTTTTCATTGGAGTCTATGAGAAATCAGCTCCAAAAACGTCCCAAGAAGTGTTCTGCACTTCTTTTGATGAGGCTGTAATTTTACGAGCCATCTTTTGACAGCGACGCGTAAAATGACAGGTCGTCGGCACAGTACATCGTAAAGCCCATTGAAAGTAATGGGCAGATGTTTGTCGACGTATTGGAGGCGTTTTTTCAGACGTAATTCGAGGCATAAAACGCCTCCATTATGTCTGAAAATAGGTCGTGTGAACCCAGCCTAATTCTTCTATCGGAGAATATCTCTGTAATATGATGCCGAACAGAGGAACCATACAGCAGCACACAAAGTTCTGTGTAGTGCGGATCCATAGAAACTCTGTTTTTCTTCGTACAGACTCCAATCATTTTAGCCTTGGCAGCAGCAGCTCATTGCGTGGTAAATGCTGACCATTATGCGACCCCACTGGTAACTGTGATTCACAGTGAGTTTCAGCAATACCAAATAATTTAGTAGACTGAAGACTGCAATAATTGTCGTCCGGTGTAGTTATTTTCATTTTCACTTGTGCAATAAACTTACATTTCTAATGTTTAACCAATCAAAAACACTCTTCAAGATGCAGGCATAGAATTCTAAGACTCCCTTATAGTGAACAGACTTGAATAACCTCAGAGGGTTAATCACAAAACCTACGTAAGTGGTCAATTTCCAGGAAAGCCAGTTTACAGTCAACTAGAAAGTAGTTAAATGCTTTTAGAGATCGGGGGCAGCTTTTCATTGAACTGTTAGTAATACAAAGCATGCCAGTGATATCTTGGCTTGAGTCATTGGAACTGACTTACAAACCCTTTAACTTTAACTGCCTGCATTCCAGCATTTGTCTTGTCACATCACTTAACTTTGCAGAATTGGTAGCTGTATTTGGGAGTATTGTGGTTGACATTGTTTGGAGGGGGTTGGGGGGCGGGGTGGCCACTGTGGCTGTTAGTGTATGGACTCATTTTTGGGTGCCATTTTATAGGGGTAACTGGATGTCATTGTTTGACGGTACTGGATCACATTGTTTGCTGGCACTGGCTGTGTTTTGGGGCACTGCGGCTGGCATTTTTGAGGCACTGGCTGACTGCATTGGAGGCATTTTGTCTGTGTTTGATACAACTGTCTGGCTCTTTTGAGGGCACTGTGTTTGTCATGGTATGGAGTTATTAAGACTTGCACTTTTTGGGTGCAATGTTGCTCTTACCATTTTGGAGCACTGTGGTTGGCACTGTATGGGGGCATTGTGGCTACCACTATTATGAGAGAGCAGGATACCTTAACTTCTGTAGAACCTCATTTTGAAGAAATATAGCATGACTCATGGTATTTAATGGTGACAGGTTAACATTAGGCTCCTGCGCTTCAAAACAATGTTCTGCAGCATCTTTGTTATATATTATAAGGAAATTGAGCCCCCCCCTACTACAAACTATTATAAATAATAAAAGTCACCTAGGAATTTTGTGACCTTGCCGGTGGCCTCAGGTTTCATATGGTCACAGGAATCTTCAATGATCTGTTATATTCATATACTTTACAGTAGGGTATACATTATACCATCTAATAAAAAATATTATTAAGTAATAAGATGTTTATAACCTATAAATCAATTGATTAAGCGATTAATTTATACAGATACTTTGTACAGTAGATTTACCCTTTCTTCAATGAATTGTTTCCCATTTGCATTGACATTAACATCCTCTTAATTTGACTTTGAGTTTGATTCAATACGTTTCCTTCATGGATTTAGCGTAAGCCTTTGCAGTAACCATGGAACAAAATTCTTTCTCACAGTTCACATTCCTATCTCAAATGTTTTGAGTTCTAATAAGAAACCTTTTACAAATATGTTTATGAACCGTGCTAGGAACTCTTTCATATAATGAAACCAGCACCTAGGGTTTTAGTGGTTCTTTATATTTTAGTTTTGGCTCAATATTTGTTTTGCTATTGCTTAGAAGTCACTCTAAATGCCTGCAGGAGCATGTTTTCTGGGTGACATACAATACTCAGCAATAATGTAATGTGATGTTTCATTATTTAATCGCCTCCCACACGATTGGCTCTGAGTCACCCTGGCAGAGGGAGCGCGGATCCCTGATTGGCTCGATTAATATAAACAGAAAACTCAGCAGTTAATGCAAACCCATTTCTTCGTGTTTCAAGTAAAAATAAGGCAAAAATGGCAAAACCGCAACTTGGCAGCTGAAACTGTATGTCCTCTATTTAACTGTTTTATATAGTAACACGGTATATCTTAGTGCGCAGATTAAACAAACACAGTATGTGACAACCGCAGACTTGCAAGATTAGCCGGGGAATGTGTAACACATTTATTTTTGTTTCTCTAGAATTAGTTTGTGACTCATGCAGTCTGGAAGCTGGCCATGTTCAGGTCTCTCAATGATTTCTCTACTCTGACTTCTGTGCTGCTTTGTTTGTCTGTCAGCAGTGATGATTTTTCAGCTTTCCGAAAATCTCTCCAGCAGAATATTAAGTATTGTAAAATATTCCAATTGGCGTATGTCCAGCAGGGCTAGTAAGCACTATTAGCGCCTTCTGTGTCACAATCAATATCACTGTCACAGAGCTTCCTGTCCTTGCTTCAGGGGCTGTTGATAGAGATATGGGAGAAAAGGGGGCAGCAGGGCAACGGCTTCATTTACTTTCAATAGAGAACCATGTAAAGAAATGAAAATGCTGCTTCTTGATGCTCGGCAAAGTTTTTACAGTTTGATTATAACAATAGAAATAAACCAATCAAAATAGACGTAACTGGTTTTACAAGTGCAAATTAACTACATTCAATGTATTATTTCCTTGTTTAATAATATCTTACAAAGTAAATATAAATACATTTGATACAAAGGAAAATACAAATAAGAAGTATAGAGACCTGCACTGAATTGACATCCCTGATTAGCTCCACTGATTAAAGGGGTTTTCCAGGATTAGGGTAGTCCATCAATGTTTGATCGGTGAAATTCTGACCCGCAGGACCCCTAGTGAGCAGCAGAATTAAGGATCAAGCTTTGAATAGAGCTGAGCTGTGGTACCAGGCACAGCCAGACATACGGACAAGTCGATGTGCCTCTGTAAAAGCAGAGGCTTCTTTATTCTGTGGGGACCTTGGGTGGTCCTAAGAATATGGCATTCATTTTTTATTTTAAAAAAATAAAAACCTTTAAGAAACACTCCAAAAAATATACATTGTATATTATCTTGAATGCACCTCAACCTCCAAATAATACATATAATACATATAATGGAGTTCTACAAATAGAGCTCCATTGTATGTATATTGCATTGGAGATGGCAACAGTACTATTGCATGGACTATTATCCAGTCCTGACTCGGAACTGCAGGTGTCCTTCCATACAGGGTCACCTATAGGTATGTGACATATTTGCCTAATTGGAAATCCATTCCTGGTTGAGACAGTATTTTACTATAATATGTAGATTTGCTAGTAAATTAAAAAAAAATCATAAACAATTGATGATTGTGTATAACATGTGATTTTAGTAACTTGGTACTTAAAATGTTTTTTTTTGTTTTTTTTTACTTGCTATTAGAGATGATCTAATCAATTCGACACAATTTGAATGCATTAGAATTTTCCCAAACGTTTCACATTTTCATGAATCCAAAACTATTGGGATTCATCCCGCACAAATCGCTTAAATGGCGGCACTATTTTACAGATCAGAAGTAGACAAGAAGACAGAGAAGAAAAATCACATGACCTTAGGCAATAGCATGGTGGGCTTCCCCATAATGCGTGGAAGCAGCCCTCCATCTAACACAGCCAATCATGAGGGATAAAAGTGTGAGTCACTGATGACTCATTGGATTACAGTCATATCACCCATAGCCACTATAAACAGCTGAACCAGGAAATTCTGCTGCAGATAGATAGTGGATTAGTGTCACTGAGTGTGTTTCATAGTGAGGAGAAGAGAATAGATTTACAATAATTTAAAAGAGAGATAGATTTTAGAGAGAGATAGGAGTCAGTCAGTGTCAGTCTGTTAGATAGACAGGCACAGGCAGCCATTGCTGTGAGTAAGTGCTGCTGCAGCTATACAATTCTTACACTAATTTGGGAATCAGCAATCTTCAGCACATCATTCACAAATCTTCTTCAATGATATTAATCCTGGTGCTGATAGTGTGCCGCTGTCTTCTGAAACAGATGTCACGAATGTGAGATCACTCATTGTTTTGCATATATCTAGCATTTATGAAGAGCTGTTGTGCTTCACTCTCGTGTCCAAGTGTCAATGTCAATTTTTTTCACATTATCTATCTATCTATCTATCTATCTACAGTGGATATAAAAAAAAGTCTACACAGCCCTGTTAAAATGCCAGGTTTTTGTCATATTACAAAATCAGTTTAAAATGAATCATTTCAGAACTTTTTTCCACCTTTAATGTGAACTATAATCTGTACAGTTGTATTGAAAAACAAACTGAAATCTTTTAGGGTGGAAAAAATAATGTGATTGCATAAATATGCACACCCTTAAACTAATAATTTGTTGAATTACCCTTTGACCTTATGACAGCATTCAGTCTTTTTCAGTAGAAGTCTATTAGCATGGCACATCTTGACTTGGCAATTGTTGCCCACTCTTCCTTGCAAAAGTGCTCCAAATCTGTCAGATTGCGAGGGCATCTCCTCTGTACAGCCCTCTTCAGGTCACCCCACAGATTTCAAATGGGATTCAGGTATGTGCTCTGCCTGGGTCATTACAAACTAAAACAGGAAATAAAAAGAGACACGGCACCACATGGTGCAAAGTAAAAGTAAGATGGGGCAAGGGAGCAAATTTGGTTAGGAAAACGCTCACCTGGCCCAAAAGACACAATGAGTGTCAAAAGGGTAGTAGTAGTAGTGAGGCTGCTGCTGCCAGGTCCAAATCACAACAAATGGGGTTTGTTGTCCAGAGGATAATTGTAAAACATAAAAAATAGGACCATCGGCGCTGCACGGATGAACAGAAGGATGGACGACTTAGATAACCATCATGGCAAAGTTTAATGGAAGGGCTACGCGTTTCAACACCGAACTGGTGTCTTCATCAGGCCAGTATAGACTGTGCAATACAACATACATTTATATACATACTAGGAAGGAGAAAAGGACCGCCAAAAACAGCAGGTCAAAGGTCAGGGGTCAAACAATGTAAAATTTGCACATGACAAGACAAAAAAAGACAATAATAATGGCTGAAAACATGGTGTTATAACACCACATTAGACATAATGATTCACATATTAATACATAAAAGCTAAAAAAAATGACATTAGCCGAAAAACACAGTACGGCTCACCTTGCCGACTTTACATAAAATGAAACAACATAAATGGATCATTACATCGATGGTCCCAGTGCTAACCATAGTAGTGCATGGTTAATACTTTAACAAATTGAGCATAGATTATTTATAAACACAGGACTTATTTAGCCGCTAGATTTCAGAGCCGCTGGAGTGGCGTCCCCGGTTGCCTAGCAACCCAGACAGCACTGGAGCCGGAAGTACGTACTGAGACGCAAGCTGAACCACATACAGCTTGAAGACAAAAAACAATGAATAAATGAATAGATAGTGACGACCAAATGTACAAGAGATCCATCACAACCGGTAAGGGAATTTGTTGTGGGCTATGATAGAACACACTAGAATTATGGGACATACACATAGCGTCCCTGGTTGCCAAGCAACCCAGCCGACGCAGGAAAAGCCCTGACATGGCCGCTGGAACACAGCGTTGGACCGCATGTGACCCAGGGAAGGCAAAAAACAATACTTGTAAATTGCTGACTGTACTTGATAACATAATATGATATATATACACATTATATCAATATTCCACATTAAAGAATAAATAAAAAATTGCTGAAAATGTGTTATACTTAAAAGCTACATAAAAAGACATAAAAATTACATAAAAGCGGACAATGGTCCTAATAGAACTTGTGTTGTACTTAAAATCATACATAAAATTAATCACAATGTTTTTACCAACAGAAAAAGGGAAAGTTGATCACGGCCAGGACACCACAAAAGTGGCCCAGAAGAACACAGGTACAAACATCCACAATAAAAGATCACACTCAAAAAAGTGAGTCAATTACAATCCATGCTTAAAATACCCAATAATTGTTGTTATAATCATAAGAAAATGATAACTAATATATTTACATGATGGAGATACTTACAATAATACTGACCAGCAGCATAAATACAATTCATAATAACGAAACAGAAAGGTCTACATCAGTATGAGGAAGGACAGAGGATTAGATTTATTCCAGAGATGATTCAGTGAGAATTCATCCTCTTATACTGATGTAGACCTTTCCAGCGACACTGAAATCTAGCGGCTAAATAAATCCTGTGTTTATAAATAATCTATGCTCAATTTGTTAAAGTATTAACCATGCACTACTATGGTTACCACTGGGACCATCGATGTAATGATCCATTTATGTTGTTTCATTTTATGTAAAGTCGGCAAGGTGAGCCGTACTGTGTTTTTCGGCTAATGTAATTTTTTTAGCTTTTATTTATTAATATGTGAATCATTATGTCTAATGTGGTGTTATAACACCATGTTTTCAGCCATTATTATTGTCTTTTTTTGTCTTGTCATGTGCAAATTAAATTTTACATTGTGTTTGACCTTTGACCTGCTGTTTTTGGCGGTCCTTTTCTCCTTCCTAGTATGTATATAAATGTATGTTGTATTGCACAGTCTATACTGGCCTGATGAAGATACCAGTTCGGTGTTGAAACGCGTAGCCCTTCCATTAAACTTTGCCATGATGGTTATCTAAGTCGTCCATCCTTCTGTTCATCCGTGCAGCGCCGATGGTCCTATTTTTTATGTTTTACAATTATTTTGGGTCATTACAAAACTTTGATCTTCTTCTTTTGTTGATTTGGAGGTGTGCTTTGGGTCGTTGTCATGCTGAAAGGTGAAATTCCTAGCTAGTGAAATAGCTTTTTAGCAGAGGCCTGGAGGTTTTGGGCCAATATTGACTGATATTTGGAACTGTTCAGAATTCCCTCCACCTTGAATAAAGCCCCAGTTCCAGCTGCAGAAAAACAGCCCCAAGGCATAATGCTGCCTCCACCATGCTTCACTGTGGGTATGGTGTTCTTTTGGTGATGTGCAGTGTGGACTTTGCAACAAACATACCTTTTGGAATTATGGCCAAAAACTTCAGCCTTGGTCTCATCAGACCATAACACGTTTTCCCACATGCTTTTGGTAGACTTGATGTTCGTCTTTGCAAAACATAGCCGGGCTTGGATGTTTTTCTTTGTTAGAAAAGGTTTCCGTATTGCCACCCTACCCCACAGCCCAGACATATGAGGAATACTGGGGATTGTTTGTTGTCACATGCACTACACAACCAGTACCTGCCATAAAGTCCTGCAGCTCCTTTAACCCCTTCCCGACATTTGTCGCAATTATACGTCATGGAAAGCTTCCTGCAAATTGTCATATACTTACGACAAATGGACGCCACCGGCTCAGAGTCGGTGCCATATTCCCCGGATGTCAGCTGTATCTTACAGCTGACACCTTGCTGTAATGACGGGGACCAAACTTAGCTTTGATCCCGCTAATTAACCCCTTAAATGCAGTGGTCAAAAGCGATCGCTGCATTTAAGGAGTTTGCAGCTCCTAGGCACCCCAGCAATGAAATTGCCAGGGTGCCGGTGGCTGCAATGACAACCGGAGGCCTAATAGTAGACTCCCAGTCTGCCTAGTACGGAATCCTTCCAGGCCACACCCAGAGGCGGTGCCTAAAAGGCTTCCATAGGCAAGATGGCGCCGTCTCAGAAAATGTGCCAGCGTCATCAGCGGTGGATGTCAGCTGTATGTTACAACTGACATCCACCTGTAATGGCAGGAACTGGAACTAGCTCCAATTCCTGCCATTAACCCCTTAGATGCATTGATCGAAAGCGACATCTTAGTGGTTGGCAACAGATCGGCAGCTCTGCCCTGCAATCGCAGGGCTGCTGAATGCTGCTATGGCAGCAGGAGGCCTAACAATAGCCTCCTGCTCTGCCATTACAGAAGTCGATTAGGCCCTGCCCGGAGGCAAAGCCTAATCGGCTTGCTGTCAGTGAATGACTGACAGATCTAATACATTGCACTAGATAGGTAGTGCATTGTATTAGAAAAAAAATCTGTTAGTTGGACCTTCAAGTCCCCCCCAGTGGGACTAATAAAAAAGTGTAAAAAAAGTTGTAAAAATATATAATAAAAGTTTAAAGTAATAAAATAAAACACTATCGCCCTTTTTCAATTATCAAGTCCTTTATTATTGAAAAAATAAATAAACCATACATATTTGGAATCGCTGTGACCATAACAGCCTGAACTATAAACATATTATTGTGAAAAAGTATTCGGCACACTGAGTCGTAAGTAATGAATTCTTGAAATTTTTATTATGTTTGATGCCAAGGGTTAGGTGCAACGTTTCGGTCAAGGGACCTTCGTCAGGCACTATAAGTATACAGAATATTTATACATTGGTATATTTGCATCATAAACGTACATTGGTCAAAGATTTAGAATAACGTAAGTAAGGAAAATAAAATATAGAAAATAAAATAAATCAAAGAACAGAATTGTGCTGTGAAATGCCACAGGATAAATAATCAAGCAAGAACAGTATGTATGGATGACATCCACGAAGGTCCCTTGACCAAAACGTTGCACCTAACCCTTGGCATCAAACATAATAAAAATTTCAAGAATTCATTACTTACGACTCAGTGTGCCGAATACTTTTTCACAATACGATTGGGTTGGGACCCTATTCGTGCACCTACCCGGATCTAGTGCATTCCGAACCAATTTCTAAAAAAATCTTATGTTATTTATTGCACGTGGTGAACGGTGTAAAAAACAAACTTTAAAAACTGCCAGAATTTCTTTTTTTGGGTCACTTTGCCCTACAAAAATTGTAATAAAAAGTGATCAAAAAGTCGCTTGTATCCAGAAATGGTACGAATAAAAACTATATCTCGTCCCGCAAAAATCAAGCCCTCATACAGGTCCATCGAAGAAAAAATAAAAGCGTTATGGTTCTCACAACATGGCGACAGAAAAAATACATTCTTTTTACAAAAGTAATTTTATTGTGCAAAAAGTTGTAAAACATAAAAAAGCTATATAAATTAGGTATCGTCGCAATCGTACTGGCCTGCAGAATAAAGTTAACATGTAAATTATAACTTATGGTTAACCCTGTATAAAAAAAAACAAAATAACTATGCCAGAATTGCTGTTTTTTGGACACCTTGCATCCCAAAAAATAGGATAAAAAGTGATCAAATAGTCGCATGTACCCCAAAATTGTACCAATAATAACTACAGCTCGTCCCGCAAAAAAACAGCCATCATATCACTACATCTATGAAAAAATAAAATTAGTTAAGGCTCGAATAAGTCAGGAAATAAAAAAATATTCAGTTGTGCCGGCCCTAGGGGATCATTTCTTCTGTTTCAGGAGGCAATTTATCAAGGCCCTAAAATTAGGGAACCAGGAAGGGTAGGACCCAAACATATCTGCTGGAAGTGAGGGCGTCCATATTATACCAGGACAACACTTTCCCAGCAAAATTCCCCAAATTGCAAAGGTGCGGAGTGTGGACCAAAAGGGGGATAAGAAACGACACCATTTATCAGTGCGACACCGGCCTGTGCAGAAAGGATTGCTTCACAGCGTAACACACATCTATGGATTATTTTATTGTTTTTTTTTACCCCATTATTATACCACCTGACTATGCCCCTGATGTACTCTGCCCAGCTTACATGTACCCCCACATTCTAAACTGAAATACCAGTAAAATTCCAAACAAAACTACTACCAAGCAAAATCCACGCTCCAAAAGCCAAATGGTACTCCCTCCCTTCTGAGCCCTACAGTGTGCCCAAACAGCAGTTCACTTCAACATATATGGCATCCCCATACCCGAGATAACCCTTTTTACTCGGGAGAAATTGCTTTACAAATGCTGTGGTTTTTTTTTCCTTTGTTGAGAAAAATAAAAATTTGAAGCTAAAGCTACGTCTTATTGAAGAAAAAGGATTGTTTTTATTTTCACTGCCCAATTCTAATAAAATCTAGGAAACACCTGTGGGGTCAAAATGCTGAGTTCACCCCTAGAT
Organism: Rhinoderma darwinii; assembly: GCF_050947455.1. Classification (NCBI taxonomy): domain Eukaryota; kingdom Metazoa; phylum Chordata; class Amphibia; order Anura; family Rhinodermatidae; genus Rhinoderma; species Rhinoderma darwinii. The sequence goes on along the minus strand of NC_134690.1, from coordinate 105,967,401 downwards.
GAATTCTTCAAGGGGTGTAGTTTCCTAAATGGAGTCACTAACTATGTAACTATGTAACTATATATATATATATATATATATATATATATATATCTATTTTGATATATATATATATATATATATACATAAATACATATATATATATATATATATATATATATATATATATATATATATATATACATACATATAAATATAGATAGATTATATACTTTTTTTTTCTTTAAAATAACACCAAACCTATTGCTACTGCTAAAAAAAGGGATCATTTTTGGATCACTTGTTAAAAAGCCATTGCTTCTTCGGATACCAATGTTTATAAACACTGGCAGGCATTTACCCCCAAACAGGGATAATTCTTGGACCGTTTTTTTTAATTTAGAAAAGCATAAATTATCTGACAGTACAGTTTGTTTTTAACAAAGCTGTTTTTTACCACCGGCTACCATCCGTTTACTTATTACTATATATTTTGCTGTCACTTTGACATCCCTAAAGTTGCCTTTCCATTAAAAAGGGTTGACTACAGTCCTAGAAGACCTCAGAGTTTCATACACGGCAATGGGTGAACTTTCGATTTGCGACAAATTTACTGACTGACAGAGTATGCTTTCTGACTGATCAGGGGGTTGATAACATGAAGAAAGTTAATATTAAATGAAGTCATACAGGGACAGGAGGAGAATCACTGAATCTCCTCTTCTCCATACACGCTGTTAGCATGTCCACCACTGGCCTCTGTCTGCCTATTTTACAGGCTATAGTGAGAGTGTCAAGTTTAGGCAGCTCCCACTTTATCCTGCTCTAGCTTGGGTTAGATTGCAGCTAGAGCCACAACCCTTGTCTTGTTTTAAAGCCAAGATTTTAGTCGGTTTGTAGCCTAAGCTAAAGCCTTTAGTAGCAATAACGTATCAGATACACCCTTGGCTACTGAAGTGCTTCCCTGCCAAGACGTATGAGATATATTCTTGGCAGGTAAAGAGTTAAAAGTGTACTGCTATGGGAAAGGTAGTCAACTTTCCTACAGTGCCTTTGTAGGGAAAATTAACCATTGCACAGTTCTCATTTAAATCAACTGTCTGTGTAGTGCACCAGGTCCTCCATAGCAAGAGATACTCTATGTAGCTGCTTTCCACTCTGGTTAATAAATGAAAGGCCTGAACAGAGGGACCCCTCTATTAACTCATAATTTCCTAATAGAGTATTTTTCAAACCAGACAACTATTTTAAGCATAATTCCAATTTTACTCCTTACGATACATTGGAAACAAATAGTTGTTAGCACTTATATAAGTTATATTTGTACCCATATCAGCTGCCTGATGACCATGTCAAAGTCTTATTCAATAATAAGTAACAAAAAGTGAAGGGTTAGAGGTATGGCAAGAAAGTTGACCTGTTATGAATTAAAGTGCCAATAGTTTGCCAAAGAAATAAATACATGATTATAAACTATTTTATGGATACCATTGAATCTTCTAAAGTGGCAATTACATGTTAGCTATTAAGGAGAACCTATAATGCCGTATTTTTACTAATACAAATGGCCTGTGCAATAAAATATGGATGATATGATTCACAGAGGTGCAAAGTGAGCAATCTGCCATCAGCAGATTCTCATTATACAACATACAGATGATAGTGATGGATGGTATAAGTTGTAGTTGTTTTTATTTATTATTCTCAATAGTATTACCTATAAATAAAAGACATCAAATCAAGTGTATAGGGAAAAACCAACAGCCGTAGAGAAGTGCTTGCCACTTATACGTCATGATTGATGTGCCTCATGGGATACAGCTGACCTGTGACCCCTACATCCACCATTTTGTACATACTTAACAGAGATCACAGGACATTTCCCTCTTTGTTTAAGTGTACAAGTGAGGTTATCACCACAGGCTATGGCACCGATAACACTTTATTAGGTCTGAATAAAAATGGCAATGAATGACAATTTAGCCTCAACAGAATGGCCTTTCTCTGGAGATATAGATAATTTGGACACTCTTGGTGGTTATTTACGCCCTTATATAAAATGCTGACTGATAACTTACTTGGTTCTAATGTGAATGATTTAATGGTGTGCTTGGACATATGAGAACCAGTCTTTTACTCAAAGATAGCGTCACTATGAAAACGAAGCAAAATTCAGACTTTTGAAAAATCTAATATTCTAACTTCTGTAGGATAAAGCGTTTTAAAGTGAATACTTAAATATTTATTTTGCTGGTAGTGACAGACAGACTGACTGTCTTTGGGTTGGTTTACTTCTTGACACAGAGCCTGCATTTATGGTTTATGTTTCAAGTTGCATATCTACATTGGATACGGTTAGACTTACTTTTTGCTCTCATGTATTCATTCAGACATCTGCTTTAACCTCACTTTGCTCTGATTATTTAAATGTTCCTTTTGTAAAATAGCCATTATGCCTGCACCATTTTACTGTTGGTTACCTTCAATTTAAACAGGTGTCATTAAATGAAATCCTATACATCTACTATATAAGTAATATGGAAAATCCTAAATTACAATGTTATAAGGTGTGAAACGTTATTAATCTGATTCTGAAATTCTTCACAATCCTCTACAAAGTTACTATACAGATTAAAGGAAGCTTTTCTGAAGGTCCAGAATATAGAGGAGAAATTTGCCCATAGGAAGCAATCAGTTTCCAGCATTCATTTTGAATTAAATGCAAACCCCATTTCGATTGGTTGCTACAGGCATTCCCTCCACTTTTCCTTTGCAGTACTTTCAATATATTTCCCCCGAGAGAACTAAATTAGCTCTTAAAGGTGTTTTCCAGTTTAATGTAAGTAAAGCTTAGTATTTTTATAATGAAAAGTTCTTCAACTCTCTCTCTAGTTTGTGTTTCAATTATGCATTTTATAAAAGATCTCTACTTATATTCAGTGAATGGAAACATTGTTGTTTACTTGCAGGGGTTTAAATCATGTCCCACTCGTGTTTAACAGACACAAGTACATTGTACATTACAATAAGGGTATATTCACACACAGCAGATTCTATGAAGACATTTCTGTGACTGAAAAATCTGTTCCATACATGTGAATGCTGTTGTTTCTGCAGATCCCATTTAGACATACTCTATGCCAAAAAGATAGACTTTTGGCATACATTTAATCTATAAAATCTATGGATACAGTACAGATACCTTTTGTCTTGTTCCAGACGACGTATACTGCATATGGGCAAACATTCTGAATTGTGTGAATTGAGCCTAAAAAATGAAACAAACTATAGTCTAAGTGCTGGTTCCACCCAATAGTAAGGAATCACAGTTTTCAGTAAAGTTCACAACATAGTAGTAAAATCCCAGCGGAAGTGAATTTTTAAAAGTTTTTCCAACAAGCAACCACTGGTGGATGGAGGGTGAGAGGAATGAGGGTAGTTACGTATGTGATAGACTTTATATGTATTTTTGATGGAAAAATAATGATTAAACTCTTAAAAAACACAGAAATCCAAGTACAATGGGTCCCTTTTAACAACCCCACAGAAAAAGATAGTAAAAACAACTAAAAAAAAAATTATTCTTGAGAAGTCCATTGTTTTCTATTAAGTAACATGACCGAAATTATCCCAGTGCATAAATGTAGTATATTATAAAATAAAATAATCTAAAGTAGAAGGTTATAAAGAATGTGTAACATCTCCTAGTCTATTAAAGGCATTAAACATTGTATTTATAACTGTATAACAATATTATTATTTAGCCTTCATTAGTGCTAGATTTTATTTTAGTAGCCTAGAATTATTTATTTCCCTTTATGGCTTTATTCTGAATCTATGATCAAAACTGTGTATGAACTCCAGCTGTTGACAAACGGGACAACATTACAGCACAGCTGTTTTTTAACCTTTTAATTTTGTCATATTTATTTTAATAGTCAAAGTATTCGATAGTCAAACTAGTTACTAATTAAAATGAAAATATATGACTGGTATCTTTTGCTGGGTGTTATTACAGGTCATTAAACAATGTATAGTGCAGAATAATGTCATCCTTTAGTCTTTGGTGTGCTAGACTCTCTTTTTGTGAAGAAATATTTGTAAAAAAAAAAAGTTTGGGAAATGTAAAACAAAATAGTCTTTTGGATTTCAGTATGAAAGAACAGTCTGTGTATATCTATCTAAGATCATCGTAAGATGCTTGTACAGTCATATAAATCAGCTCTGGCACTGTAAATTGGGGAAAGGAGCCAACTTGGAAGATTTCCAAACCTGAGGAATTTATAGGGTCATAAAAAGTGGTTTGAATCATGTTACAATATTGTTTTCAGTGAGGCTCTGCCACAAAATTCTGTTCCTATTATTGAGAGAACTTCTCAAGGACTCTCTTGCACTCTATCCCTCACCCCCTTTTCCCCATCTTTTCTCACTCTCTGATTTCTTTCACACTTTATCTCTGTGTTCCATTATCTGTCTTTCTTTGAGCACTTCTGTTGTTAGGGCAGCATAATAAATGTCTTGGGAACACAGAAAGAATAATGCATTGTAAAACGACATCAACATGTGAAACCAAGTCATCAGAGCTTAGCAGTCTCCTCAAGTTGATAACTCTTAAACTAGTTACTTTCACACCAGGAATACAATTACAACAGCTTCAACAGCTTCATTTTGTAGCATGATACCTGGAACTTTGCCAATACTTAGAGCTAGTGAAGATCAAAATAAGTGGTTAGCAGTGCACAACAGTTTTGGGGGTCCTTTCAAAACTCTGGAGTGGTTTAAACACAACCACGACCTCTATGTGTTGCGCTCCTGTACATAGTACTACCACTGAACTGTAATAATAACTACACAGAACTATGAATTATCCATTAAATCTCATTGTTGCATTAATTACTTCCATAATTAGCCAACATTTATCAACATAGTCATAAGAATTGTCCCTTTCCAGCCATTTTGCACATCAAATGTACAAAGACTCCTCACAAACTGCACTAGGCAGAATCTATGCAGTTTTGGTAAAGTAATTTTTCAATGCATAAAACATTATCTACCAAACCTCACAACTTGACTCCAACGGAACAATTTTATAATTACTCATTAGAGGATGAAAACGTTTATGGGGTACGGCTGAACAGTATCAGATTTCTGTGTTATTGCTCCCCCTGGTCTTCTATGTGGTTTGTGAGCACCATCCACTGGACTCTTCTTTTTGAGTTAAAATATGTAGCAAGAGCTTCTTCTTTGTCTGTAGTCGACAATTTTAATTCTGATTGTATCTACTGACAGTCATGCATTTTCTTGTCTTGTTTGTTTGTCCCAGCAGATAATCTGCTAAAGATTTTGACCTTCAATGTTGAGCTTTTATTGTCTTGTATTTATAATAGTGCATTCTTTTACTTGCCTAATATGTAATTTTGTTCTTCTTATTATTAATTTTATTATTATTATTTAAAAAAGAAAATCCTGATTATGAATATCTATACATAAGGGGTGGTCTGGCACACCAATGTATCCGGGGATGCTCTGGTGGGCCCAAGTTCTTATAAAATAATGAGCCAAAAGGTTCCGCAGAAGACAACTCCATTTGGAGGCGCATTTTGAGCAAATAACTTGCCACTACAGTCTACTTCTTGATTTGAAAATAACTTATTTGATCTTAATTGATTGTATTTACTGATTAATCATAAGACCAGCCTTTATGGTGCACAGATGGAGGGTGGGCCCTCAGAATTATTTAATCTTGTAGGTCCAAGAAACCTCAGTCTGATACTGTTTGTCAGAAATAATAAAGTTCATAAAAAAATGGGAAAAAAGACAAACTACACATCATTGAGTGCAATCCTGCTATCATTGTGCAAGATTGTTGCTAAATTTTAGAGTGTTGGGGGTCTGACCTTTGAGATCCCTACCAATTATCTGTACATGCCAATGGGATGCCAATGGTGGGGAGGAGTTGTATGGATAAGACCAAAAAAGAGACAATAAATGCTGGAAGACAATAGAATAAAAATACAAAAAATACTTTGACATGAAATACACTATATATAAACACAGACTGTTGGCTCATGGATTCTTTTATCATCATATAGTGTATTTCATGTCAATAAAGTATTTTTGTATTTTTTCATTATTCTATTGTCTTCCAGCATTTATTGTCTCTTTTTTGGTCTTATACCCAAACAGCATACCAATTGAATAGATAACACCCTGGAATCAAACCGTAGAGCTATATATATATATATATATATATATATATATATATATATATATATATATATATATATATATATCTTTCTTCTGATATGCTCTTTATTGGGGTATGTAGATTCATGTTGCTTTTTCGGATTGGTTAGTTGTATGGAGCGATGTCTGAGCCATGTGTGTGGTCTGTTCGTTACAAATCTATGGGAGATATGTAAGCATGCTTGCATACTGGTTCTATTTAAATGGCACAAGAATAAAATAGAGTGTATAAAATAGGATAATAAAAATCACCTTTAGAATGCATTATTATAAAAGGCATTAATGATCCCTGGGCATGAAAGGACATGCTGCCCTGACAGCAGTTAGATTTGAGCCTTTGCATTACCGCACCTTACATAAAGCGAGATTCTTTGCATTATTCGTATATAGCCCTGTTTCTAGCTAATAACTAAAAAATTCTAGACACTTAAAATATATTAAAAAGTATAATGGTCATGATAACCAAACAAGTTTACTCCTGATAATTAAGATGCCATGTATAACTCATTTCTATATCTTGATCATATTTGTGTTTTGTATTTTTTGTTTCATTGCGTATGCTTTAAGATATTATCTCAAATGTTCAAATGGATCTTGTACAAGTACATTAGATACTTTTAATGGAAATGCAGCCTTAATCTATCTACCTGTTTTTAATAACTCTGTAGAACTGTCTACGAGCCGTGATGTGTCTCAATGAATTATCAAGTATAAGAACCAAGAGTGCAGGAAGCAACACTATTTTTCATTGACCTAGTGAGGTTTATGTGATTATTAGCTCTTTTTCTAAACCCTCTTGTTGCATTTTGTGAAGTGTAGTTAGGGCTTGTCCATACTTTATGATCTACAACCTTTAGCTGGACTTATGATATTACAAAAATTAAAATTCTTAATGCTATATATAATATTAAATGGGTTTTACCACAATTGCAAATGATGCCATATGTAATAGACATCAGCAAGATATGAAACTTTCCAAATATATGTTATTTTAAAGAAGGACTACTATCCTGAAGTAAGGCTTACCTATGTACTGAGGTCAATACAATGTTTATCCTTGGTAACGAATAGTTACGTCCACCTGATGCCTTGAAAATCTATGGCTGGGCATACTCAGTTTGTTTAATTTATTTCCCTTTCCTGAGCCGCGGGTGTGCGCATAACTCGGCACATGCGCCTTGGAGACAGCACTGACCTCTATTGCAGTCTAGTCATTGGTTTGGCCGATCATGCGTGGTACAGCTAAAGAACTTGGGAAGGAATTGTCTATAACCAGAAACACGAGCGTTCCATCTTCTTATAAAGTGTATTTCATCCCGAACACATTGTCACATCACCTCTTCCCTCTAAAGACGGGTCCTTCACACATCCTCTTTTCCCTTATAGCATGTAAGGGTTCTTTTACACAGGCCAATTATTGGGCAAACGAGCGTTCACATAACACTCGTTCCTGATCATTGCCCTGTGTAAATGGGCAAAAATCAGCTAATGAATCAGCCGTTCATCGGCTGATTGTATCGTTTCCGCAGTAGAAAATATTATTATTGTCCGCCGCACATCTCCCTGTATAAACAGGGAGATGTGCTGTGGACATGATAGAATGTATGGGGATGAGCTCCCCATACATAAATCCTTGTGAAAGGAACAAATGAGCTGTCTCGCTGATCGGGGCTCGTTTACACGGCTTATGTCGAGCTGCGTAAGAGGACCTTAACTACACACTTTTTACTTTATGTATAGTACATGCAGCAGTAGTTGACAGCCCATTTTGCCCACAGCAATTACAGCTCCTTTTTGTTGTAAGCAGAAAGAGGAGGAAGGTTTTGCCTCTTTGGTTACAACAGGCAGGGGCAGTTTCCGCTAGTAAAAAGTGAGTAGATGGTGCCATGGATTGCGATTCAGTTACATTCTATGACGGAAGAAAGGAAGTGTGGAGCAGCTGTATTTACAACTGCAGCAACCATTTCTTTCCTCCTTTCTGGCACTGTTCTGGCTTGTTTTTGCAGCTTGTGTAAAATGATATTCACGGGAGCACGCATTACAATGCAAGTGTTGCTGGGATATGTAGTAGTGGACCAGAGAAGGATAGTCATGTGACCACATGAGCTGTACCGCCTACTGCCCAGAATTTGAGCTGCAGCGAGAGTGGAGGAACAGGGACGCAGGGAGTCTGGATAACAGGTGATTGGAAAATTGCAATTCACATCAACATACATAACTTCACTCAACTAATGAATATATTGCGGTTACTGACAAAACTTTATCGTTGAAACCACTCTAATGTAATTTATAGTAAGATTTATAATACTTCTAAAGTTGTAAAATATCATTTAAGTTTTTATATATTACCTACAATTTTTAAATATTAGCTGTCCAGATTATAATCAATAATAATAATAATAATAATAATAATAATAATAATAAAAAAAATGTTCATTACTGCATTCTTTCATAAAAACATTTTTTTTTTATAAAGCCAAAAATATTCTGCTGGCATACATTGGTTGGATAAATAGTTATAAGGTGGTTACATTATTGAAATGCTCTTTTAGCCGGACTATAAAAAAGCCCCAATTTCCTACACATAAATTCATTGAAAATGTAGATAAATTAGTGCTCATGCACATAATCTAATTATGGATATGTGTCTTACCTATCCTTAATATAGCACCCAAAGACTGCTATGGGACCATACTGTACTTCTGTGTGCCCCTGATTTTATAGGGAGGCACACAGGAGGCACACAAAATCATATAAAGTCCATGAGGAAAAAAAATTGAGGCATGTTATGACGCATGTCATCATAAGTAAGTATTCACCCTTAGATGCAACCTGTAGGAAAGTAATATGTACTCCAGGTAAGGCCATACAAGCCATTTAAATAAATTCAGGCTTATTACTCTTACCCACAAAGCTCTCCACAGTGCTGCACCTCCTTACATCTCCTCCCCATCTCTCTACCAGCCTACTCGCACTCTACGTTCTGCCAACGACCTTAGACTAAAATCCTCCATAATCAGAACCTCACACTCCCGTCTCCAAGATTTCTCTTGTGCTGCATCCGTCCTCTGGAATGCGCTACCCCAGACAATCAGATTAATTCCCAATATCCACAGTTTTAAACGTGCCCTGAAAACACATCTATTTAGACAGGCCTATAACATTCCCTAATCTGACTCCTTTCCATGGCCCCCTTATAGATTAGTCATCAGAATAAAATTCCCTCACACTCCTTCTCTTCATGTCCGTCATACACGGATACTGGCTGGTGACCGGCTCATGCAGCTTTATGTGTAACACCCCATGTGTATAAAAATGGCCGGACCATTGTACAGAACAAACACTATTACACTTTGTGTCTCCCTTATTTCCTCATAGATTGTAAGCTCTTGCGAGCAGGGTCCTCACTCCTCTGGTTTGTATTGTAAATTAACTTTGTCACTATGTAACGTCTGATATTGTTTGTTTCATGTTCCCTCTAAATTGTAAAGTCCTGCGCAATATGTTGGCGCTATATAAATAACGATTATAGGCTACTGAGTACCGTTCTACCAAATGAGTAGTTATCTGGATACATACATAGATAATATCAGGATCTGACAGCTTTAGGCTGAGGACAAGCACCAGATAGTGGTCTTTGAGCACGTTACATAACAATCTTGCCTTTTCAAATTGTTAGAGTATTTACACATGTAAGTGCGCCTCGTTTTAACTAATGATGACACAATGTGACACCTTGTGATGTTTACTTGATGATTGCTGATAAGAAGGTCATTAACAAGTGATACAAAAGTCCTTTACTGATAAATAGAGCAGCAAATACACTGAAGAGCCCACCCTACTAAAAACTTTAAACTAATAAAAGCTAAAGGAATTGATAAGATTTAATATCGTTCATAAGTAAGTATTAGTTGTATTTACGTAAGACATTATTATTATTTTTTTTTGGGCTATTTTTTTTTAAGTGCAGCTTTCATACGTTTTTCTTTTTAAATTGTAATAAAACTGTGATAAAAGGAGGCATGATAATACACCCTTCTTTTTGGATGTATTCTAAAATTAATGAACAAGTGGCCCTAGGCTCTGTTTACATTTGCGTTGGGGTCCCGTTCTGACGTTCTGTTGGAGCTTTCCGTCAGAACGGGACCCTGAACAGACACAATCTGACACAGACGGAAACCAGAGGTTTAAGTTTCCATCACCATTGATTTCAATGGTGACGGATCACGCGCCCGTGGATTCCGTTTGTCTCTCTTGTGCACCGGACCTGTCATTTTGCCTGAAGCAATAGCGAAGTCGACTACACTATTGCTTCCGGCAAAATGATGGGTACGATGCACAACAGAGACAAACGGAAACCACGGGCGCCGGATCCGTCACCATTGAAACCAATGATGATGGAAACTAAAAACTCTGGTTTCCGTCTGTGTCAGTACATGGTCCCGTTCTGACGGAAAGCTCAGACGGAACGTCAGAACGGGACCCCAACGCAGATGTGAACAGAGCTTTAAAGGTAATGTGTCATGTATTTAATTTATTATAGATGATAAATAATTGCTTTTTTTTTTTTTTTAAATGCTATTCTATTTATTTTTTATGGCCATTTTCTTTTTATTTGTAAAACCTTTTCAGGGGGAAGCCATATTGAAGACACATCCTTCCTGTACTTCTTTCATTATCAGTACAGCAGAATGTGTGTGCTTTATGACAGCTAAAATGATTGGGAGTCAATTCACAGAGAAATGTGATAGATTATTAATAGATTATTAACAGATTATTACAGTCTCCAGAAAGTGATGGAGTACAGGCTCTATGACAGAGACCAGGAGAGATGCATACAGAACCTATTTGTGTATATAGTGTATAATATTGCTAACCTTATCTAGGCTACCGGTAATACAATAGAGCTGTCATTAAATTGCCCATCCCCTAATGATAATGGGATGATTCTTCCCATCCTGTGCTTGTATATACAGCAAAGCTGACAAGTGAACTACAGAAAACAGGAAATATTAGCTTATTGTTACTGCTCTAGTTGTAGTGTGAAAACCACAATATATCAATATTTTTTTATGTAGATAGTCACATAAAAAATAAAAAATAAATCAATTTAAAAAAAAAATATATGTGCATGATAAAAACCTAATTTAAATATTGTTATTTTCTGATGGTACATTCACATAAAAATGGTAGTAAGCAGGTTCTTATTATTATTGAATATTCCTCTTAAAGCTATACAGTATTTGCTTCTTTCGAATATCTTGTATACTACTTTATCGCTTGTACCTTTTTCTTTTAATAAATACTTTTGGAACTAAAATTGTCGTAAGTAGGACATTGAAGTGACATTTTTAATCTTTGCACCTTGTACTATTGTGGTTATCTTTCTTGGAATTGCCTCATTGGGTCCAGTTCATACTCTGCATTCTGATTGCATTTTTGGATGCAATTTTTTGTAGGAAAAACTGGAAGGGATCCAAAAAAAGGAGACAAATAGACCTTTCAATTCTTCTTCTTTATTCTTTTGCTTCTACTCCTGCTTTTGTCTAAAAAAAGAAAAGGCATAAAATACTGCATCAAATGTGTACGGATAGATCCTTTTCTCAGCCATATTGACTTGATTTTTAGGATCTAGTTGAATATTTGAAGGGCAAATAACTTTCAGAGAGAATTAATGCAGTCCTTTGCAATGGATATATATATATATATATATATATATATATATATATATATATATATATATATATATATATATATAGGAGGTGAAGAGAAGCAGTTGCTACAGAGCCTCTGCTTAAAAGTTCCCAATGGTCATTAACTCCAATGGTCAATTACACAAATGTTATCCTGCCATAAAGAGCTCTTTCACTTAGCAAATGAATAGTTTATTTGTATATAGTTTATATATCTACACAGTATGATGTAATAAAAAACAATTGAATGGAATTGGAATGTAGTCAATGGAATGGAAAGTAGTCACCTGTTATCTGATGGGTTCATGTCAAGCTTTTGCAGAGCTCTAGCTCTATGAGTTCAGCTCTGAGGAAGATGCACATAAGTCTGCATACTGCATCATAGACAGAAGAGGATCTACATAGCTAGTTTAATTTGGGCAGTACCTATGTATAATTCCTAGTAACAAGTGCATCCTGAAGTGTAGGCATGTCCTCACACCGAATAACTTCATTCACATATTCTGGTGGACCTTGTCAAATAACATAATGATAATGGCCTTACTGTGCTTTCTTGACCTTTGTGGATATAACAAGGATGTGTGGGACATTGGGGCTAAATCGAACCTAGGTCGTTTTAACATGCTGAGGAAATTCATAGAAATTGGAATGTAAATGTGCTCCTGTCTTTGCTATCGAAAGACATATTGAGAAATTTACAGAATCGGAAACTATATGTGCCAAAACGCTTTCTTTCCTCTTCCGTAAACTAGTATTAATGTTGAGTCTCTGTGAAACTTTCCACCCTAGGCAATTGCCTAGATTTTCCTAACTCCTGGGTATATCCTCAATTTTATTAAAAATGAGATGAAGCTTATAACTGTATTAGCTCTAGTGACCAAAAATGTTTTCACAAATTGCTGTTTTCCACATTAAAAGCATCCCTTGGCAATGACTAAATGATTCCTTTATTTTCTTCAAGTAAACTGTACACCTATTTGTTTCATTTGACCAAAGCTGGAATTAGTTCAGCCTTCAACCTGCTTCTAAGCATTAATAATGATCCATTTGGGAGAAGGAACAGCTAAATGAATACACAGGGAGAGTCGGAATATAATTAACCTGTGTAGTAGCAGGCTCTGTGACATTTTGGGAGTTAATTTGTTATTTTATGCACTGCCAACTGCAAGGAAACCAAGAGCGTCAAGGCAGAATTAGCTTACATTTGCGGTTTAGTGGAAATATATTCAACACAACTTTCAGCCACATTGAAAGCAACAGAACTGATCTTTGCCGAAAAGTAGGAAAAATATACTCACTGTAAAATATCTGTTTAGGTGTTTCACTGTGTTAGCAATTAACATACTGCACGTTCTTAAAGGGTAACTGCATATAAAATGCAATTTGCATCGATCATAATAAATAATACAATTATTTTTTACTTTACATAGTAAAAGTAGCTAGACAGAGCACCTATAATACTAGGATATTGGCTGCAGGACGGCCTTAAGGCCTTATTCACACAAACGTGTCGGTTTTTCGCACGTAAAAAACGCAGTGTTTTACAGTTCCATGTGATATCCGTTTTTTACGCTCATATGTCATTCGATGGGTGCATGATGCGCAAAAAATGCACAAGTATAGGACATGCAATGAGTTCCATGCAGCGGACACACGCTGCGTGAAAAACACTGAATGTCTGAATGGCCCCATTGAATTGCATAGGTCTGTGTGACGTCCGTTGTTTTAACGCGCGTAACACAGACGTGAAATACGCTTATGTAAATTAGGCCTAAAAGTTTGCAACCTAAACTGCTGCACAGGGCATATCACCTGTTACTACTGAGGGGAGCTACTGCCTTTTATTTCATGGACAAATAGAACTTGAACACCCAATTCTATACTTGGTGCCCAAATCTATAGAAAGGCAGATGCACAGAATGCAGCTGCATTTCCTAGCCCATAGATTGGAGTGTTTTTTAGGCAACTGTCTGGCAGTGTTATATGAGCACCTTATGACAATGTTATATTGATACTATATGGTTGTATTATTTGGCCAGTAAATTATACACTATAAGAGGTGGCGTCAACAGAAGGCATTGCATAGGGCATCAACCGATCTGATGCTGGCCCTGATGGGCTTATCAGCAGTTGCCTTAAATATTACCATATTAAAAATTACTATGTTTACCGGAATTTACCAAAATTTGGTAATTATACTAAATTTATAGGGATATTATGGTTTTTCTGTTCTGTTGTGGCGGCTATTTTGCAACAGTGACAAGACAAAGGGCTGCCATATTATACTTCCCTTTTGAAGAAAAGTGTGCTCTCACGTAGCATATTTTGAAAGTAAAAGGTCACTTTTCCTTTAGTAAACTGTATTTAAGGGCTACATGCTTTGTCATGACAGATGAATTACTGTAATCCAAGTTCAGAACATAGGGATATATTTACCGGTTACTCACCTTTCCCAGCTCCAGCCCTGAGTCTTAGGGAACGGCCGCGGCTCCAGTTGGCGGCTGGGTCTGGTTGATAGACAACCACATCTGGTTGCTAGGAACTGGATGCCTTCTCCTCTGCTACACCTGCTCCAATAATGCTGCGGGTTCCTCCTCCAATCCGCCGGCCGTGTCAAGTTGCCATGATGATCGTCAGCCATTCGTGACATCAGACATGAGGCTCGGCGGCCTATTTTAAGAAGAGGTTTCCATGGATCCTTTGACTGCATATCAAGGTACATTCTTTGTTTGGCTATTGTTCCAATTGCTATCGACTCTGCTCCTGATTCTGATCCTAACCCTGGCCTTGTTCTTGGATAACACTACTGTCTCACCCTTTGGATTTGTCGCTTGTTTCATGGGATTCTACTCCTAGTATCAACTCCTAGCCTGACTCCGGACTTTGGTTCTGTCTCATCCACCAGCTTGTTACTTTCTGATTACTTATCCATTGACGACCCCTGGCTACGTTCCTTACTCTACCACAGCTCCCCCAATGACTATTCTGGGGACTGCGAAATGAGAATCAAACGAGGGAAGTCCATATCCCCTTGTTGGATTTAATCTTTAAGAACTGTGAGATTCCTTAAAATCTGCACCTCAATCTAGCCAGTGCAAACATAACATAACATTACCAAAAGAAAAGCACAAGAAAAGTTATTTTATATGTACTGAAACAATGGTGCAAGTGAGATCTGCCAAGTTTATGGCTACAACAGTTTTAGAAAATAGTGCCTAAAATGTGTGTGGCCAAACAAAGGTTTTAGCGTAAATGTATGCCTACCAAACGAATGGGGCATAGCTGCAGTACTAGAAACTGCCACAACGACATGGATGCGGGAGGGCCATGGGTTATTCTTTCTGTTGATTGGTTGGATTCCTGCAAGTCTAAACCTAAGGATAGCCTATTAATGTTAAATACTGGAAACCCCTTCTAAATTACAATATACAAAAACAGGGAAATGCAACCTGACTATAGACTGAAATATTTATATGATTGGATAATATTACGTAGGACTACATAGTACTTATCCAAACTAGAGGCAACTAAATTGAAATTGTTAAAGTGTTTTCTTAAGTATAAGTATTTTTAAATAAAATAATAATAATAACAAGAACAACAGCATATAATATAAAAAATAGCTACACAAATATGCATCTAATTTAGTGGTTGTAAAAAAATACAACAAAAAAACATCAGTAAACCATGGTAGAATGGGAGAACACAAATAATGTACAATCATATATAAAACATGCAGGAATACTGTATACATTGAAGTGAAAAGGGGTTGTTTTTTTCTTTAATCTGAGAGCCCTGCATGCTTCTTTAGCCCATACCTATTGGGAAAAGAACAGTGAGGTCAGTAGTAGGTCATGTAACCATAGGGGTTCCACCAGTATCCGTTCTTGCCTCTACACTGTTTGCTTCTTTTCTATTACAAAAAAAACTCATCTGCATGTGAAAAAATAGCTTTGCATACAGATGTCAGAATACTGTATTTGGCTTTATAGAAGACTTACTTGAAAATGACAATGGCATGGGAATACCAAATAATAGCATTTGCCAAAAAAAGTGAAATTTACAATTAAAGCGCAGTTTCATTTAGTGACAGCTTTATTTATAATGGGTCTTTTTTGATTGACTTAACTATAAACTTTGATTATCATATTTCTAAATTAATAAAACATTAAAGTCAGAGAGAGAAAAAAAAGATCAAGAGCATTTGTAAATGCTACTGCAGAGCTGCCCTTTACTTCTATTATGACTGCTTCATCTTTAAAATAGAATCATTTACATTTTGGTGCATTGAAACAGAAAGTTATTCACAGTTACTGCAACAAATACCAGTCACGGAGCTTAGATTTTCTTTCATAATTGTATTTTAGGGACTGATTTGAAACATATAATGATGTAATGTTAATGATAAAAATGTAAAGAACAATTGTATGGCCAGATTTCCCCACTTTAATTGAGTGAGCCAAGGTGACCGTTCTATTGCATATTAAAGAACTGCGTATAAATGATTTTAGGGGTAGAAACAATCCAATAAATGAGCTGGAAAACTACGGGGATATCAAATTTGCAATGGCTTACTTGTCAGACCGTCAGCAAACCACAGTGTTTAAAAACTAGTTCATAAGCAGAATACAATATACGATAAGCAGTTTATTATAGAAGCCTGGACCGTGAACTATATAATATTGCCAGATTTTGTTAATCACACTTTATATCACTGTAATCCTTACACTTTTCATCACAGTGACACTTTACTGTATCTATGATTAAAGGGGTTGTCCAGATTTAGAGAAAAATGGATAGCTTTCTTCCAAAAATGGAGCCACACCTGTCCACAGGTAGTGTCTTGTATTGCAGCTCAGCCCTATTAAGTTCACTGGAGCTGAGCTGCAATACTAGACACTACCAATGGACAGGTGTGGCGCTGTTTTTGGAAGAAAGCAGTCATATTTTTCTAATCTTGGGCAACCACTTTAAGGGCTATTGTGAAATCTGTAAGTGATTTTAAAGCGGTTATAATAATAGTAATGGGGCAACCCACGTAGATATGCTGGGGCATAACTAGGGGCCTCTATAGTAAAATGAATTGGGGCCCCACCACCTAGTGACAGGAAAATAAAACAACAGCATAAGTAGCAAAAATAAATAAATATGGATAATAGAGATATATATGAGAGAATCCATATAATACCGTTAGGGTATGTTCACACGCAGAGTCAAAAACGTCTCAGAATACGGAGCTTCTTTCAAGAGAAAACAGCTCCTGATTTTCAGACGTTTTTTGTGCCACTCGCGATTTTCGCTGCGTTTTTCACGGCCGTTTTTGGAGCTTTTTTCACTAGAGTCTATGGAAAACGGCTCCATAAACGTCCCAAGAAGTGTACTGCACTTTACGCGTAAAAAAACGCAGCGAAAAACGTTCCGTCTGAACAGAACGCCGTTTTCCCATTGAAATCTATGGGCAGATGTTTGGAGGCGTTCTGCTTCCGATTTTTCGGCCGTTTTTTGGTTGTTTACGGGCCGAAAATAGGCCGTGTGTACATACCCTTAGAGTCTCGCTCCCATAGCACTTGCTACGGGTGCTACGGCCATGTCTATATGTACTATTATAAGATATAGACAGGAAAGTCCCTTGAGTCGCTCACATTGTGGTGGACATGGCACAACCATGTATTATATGAATGTGTGCCATGCAATACCACCGTTCATAGCATATTGCACAGCTGCCCGCAGATTACCTCGAGGATAATAGCTGATCGCCAGCTAATCCTATTTTAGAAAAGGGGTTGTCGATATATCTTCTTTAAATGTTATTAACCCCTTATAGTGAACCTGTTACGTTGAAAATGCAGTCTGCTCTTATAGGGCAGGAGGAGCTGAGAAGATTGATATATGGTTCTGTGGGATTAGATTCAGTATGACTTGTATTTTGTTCATTCAAACCTCTACTCTATCTGGGTTTAGGAGTCCAGTGGGCGGTTTCACTCAATAATTAACAGTAATTAACTGTATGAATGTGCATACAAATGTAGCTGTCAATCACTAAGTAGGACCACCCACTGGACCCCCTGGACTCCTGTGTCCAGAATGAGCAGTAGTTTGAATTAATAAAATTCTTACTAGTCATACTAAATCCTTTCCCACAAAACTATACATCAGTCTATTCAGCTCTTCCTGCTCAATAACATGGTGCCTGCAGAACAGACTGCATTTTCGCCGTGACAGGTTGCCTATAAGGAAGCAGCTTATTTTAGCCTTTGGGACGCAGCAATTTGTTTTCATTTTTTTATCATTGCATTTTGAGGCCATACCTGTATAAAGATGTACATACCTGAAGACTTGTGTTTCACAAGACTCGTTATCTTTTTCAATAGCACCATTCTGGACTACCTTTAACGCATTGATTCACTTTTTATCATTGCATCTGAGAGCCATAATTTTTTGAAAAATCTTTGTTTTATGCAATCTTGTTTATATTTTTCAAGGGTACTATTTTGGGGTACATAATGACATAACATTTTTTGAAGGGGGATTATTGAGAAAAATTCCAGCATTGTTTTTGCATGGTATAACATTTTTATTTAATTACACAGGTCTTTTCAAATGTGGCGATAACAAAAATGTGTACTTTTTCCATTTACTCTATTTTTGCACTGTGGGAAAAATTAACTTTATTATAATTTTTTTACGTTAAGATTTTTTATTTTCATTTTTTATAAACTATTTTTTTATTTTTTTAGTCCCTCTATGGGACTTAAATGTGTGATCCTCTGATCACTTCAATGATACAGTAGAATACTTTTGTACTGTAGTATATTATTGCCTGTCAGTGCTGTCTGGGCCTAATAGTAACATTCACATGACAGATGCCTTTTTTAGGCCCCCTGAGTGTCATGATTACCCATCAGCCACCCGCGATCACTTTGCAGGGATAACGATGGGGTGATAGAGGGAGCCCAGTGCCTCTCTCTAACCACTTAGAAGTCACAGTCACTATTGAGCATGGGATCTAAAGGGCTAAGCTCAGAGTTATCTCCGACTCCCGGTCATTACAGATGTCGACTGTGACTGCTCACCATGACATACTATTACGACATGGGGCAGGAAGAGGTTTAAGAAGTTATCCACTCAGGAAAACCTTTGTCCACATGCCCTATTACAGCATATCTGTCATAGAGTAGCATCCACCGCTCTGGAACGCCCTGGAGTTGGCGATACTGACTTTAATTGGATATGTACAAAACTACATTTCCCTTGCAATATTTCTGGACAAAAAATGTGGACATTCTGGCAGCTTCCCTTGCCAATAACAGCTGATTGTTGGGTGTTCTAGCTGTTTAACCCCTGGAGACAAGCCCACCATAAATTCTTTCAACAATCTTCTGCATCAATCATAAAAGGGTTGTACGCTTTGGACAATCCATACTTGGGACACCCAGAGATCAGCTGTAATCTTTCTGACAAAACAATGTTGGATAATTTTAAATAATATATGAATGAAAAATCATTTTGTGTGATTGGATTCACTGGAATCTGTTCTTATCTGATATTTAGAAATCCAAAAGAAGGGGTAAAAAATCTTTTATATCTCTACTGCATGAATAACTTTCCTATTTTCATTATACTGCATTAGACATAGCTATAAAGTATTAACCCCTTTACAATGAAGGACGGATATATCCGTCCTATGCAGGAGCTAGTTCACGCATAAGGACAGCATAGCCTCTGATCGTTTGGGGTGCTGCCACTGTACTCACGCGATCAGCGGCAGGAGCATGGCTGTAATACACAGCCAGGCTCCTGCCCAACTGCCAGAATCAGAGTGCTCTCTGATTCCGGCAGTTTAACCCATTAGAGGTCAATAGCGACAACGGCATCTAATGTGTTTGGCAGAGGGAGGGAGCACCCTCCGTTACCGCATCAGCACACCAGCAAAGGCGAGCACCGTTGGGTTTCCATGGGAGCCGGGGGCCTAACAAACGCCCCCAGGTCCGCCTTCAGCAACTGCCTATTAGGCCATGTCAGAGGCATGGCCTAATAGATTGCCTGTCAGTTTTACACTGACAGGCAATAATGCTTTGATATACTAAGTTTATCAAAGCATTATATCTGGCATCAAAAGATCGCAAAGTGAAGTTGCCTAGTGGGACAAAAAAAAAAAGTTAAGTAGTTAAGTATGAAAAAATATGAAAAAAACAAAATATTAAAGTAAAAATATAATCAAAAAACGTTTTTTCAAAAAAAGTGGTTTTATTTAGTAAAAGTGTCAAAACAAATAACACATATGGTATCTCTGCGATTGTAATGACTCAAACAATAAAGATAATGCATTAATTAAACTTCCGGGTGAACGGCGTCCAAAAAAACATGCAAAACCTATGGCAAAATTCATTTTTTTCTCCTATTCCCCCCATAAAAAAAAAATATAGAAGTTAATCAATAAGTCCTATGACGGGAAACTCAGACGGAACGTCCGAACGGGACCCTGACCCAGATGTGAACGAAGCCTAACTGCAACTGGTGAACTGGACTAACAAAACTAGGGTTAAGAAATGAATTATCTTCGACTATACTGAGCTTTGAATGCTATACAGAGTTTTTATTGCATTGAAAATAGTATTATTATCTTGTTCTTACTGTGTTAGTACCGCAGCCCTGGGACTCTCTCTATAGTGTGAGGCCTTCACAAAACAAGTCTCTACATTGCAGATTCCTAGACCCCTAGAATTTCAGCATAAGAGAGAGTAGGAAACTTGTGGTTAAAGACGTTGTTCTCTTTAAAACACACTTTTTTTTTATTGAGCACATCCTCTTACAGCTTGGGTTATTCATATGAACGTATAAATAGTCTGTGTTTTTGTAACGGCCATCACATGGCTGCATGTATTTCCATGGGGCTGTTCAGACGGCCGTTGTTTTAAGGGAACATGTGAAAGGTCCGTGAAAAAATAGGACACAACCTATTTTTGTCTGTTTTCCTAGATCCCTCAATAGACTCAAGTGTATGAGGGATCTGTGAAAACGTGTCCTGCACAGCTGCAAATCGGACGTGAAAAACGGCTGTTTTTCACACCCCATTTTGCACACGTTCGTCTGAATATAGCCTAATGGTCATAGGGGTTGAGCTGCTGCTGCCATTATCCTACAATCCGCTGTTATAGTTGGGTGAACTGGTCGGCGAGTTACTACTTGGTATGTAATGCAGTTACTCTGGTTAAGTGACAGTGGTCCCTATCAGGGGATCCTCTCTATAACTTCCATATACCCTGTTAGAGTATATGTAATGGGATTATCTAAAGAAGATTTTAGACTGAGGTACTTTTAACATAGGTACACATAAATTTTCAAATTCTCAATAAAAATGTAACTTTTAGGTATTTTAGAGTTTTAAAAGGATGAGGCATTTATTTGACTAATAAGCATCAGATTCTGACCATAAAAGTGCAACCTTAAAAAAGAAAGAAAAGAAACAGCCCCCTCACATTAATATTGACTTTATTTGTTCTTCACTTCCCAGTGACTATGCCATTTGCGTCTAAAATAAATCTTTGTTCCATGAAGCATTTTTAGCTAATAGCATTTCTTTTCACTCTCGATTTTTCTGATGTGGAGTTTAGACTTCACATGTGCACCATATAATTAACAGTATTTTCTACCGTAATTTTCTTTTCTTCTGAATGCTTACTCATGTGCACAGACACTGATGCTACTTGCTCTAAGAATTATTTTTAATACAACTCAAAGCTGCATAATATTCAAAATGAAACGCAGATAACAATCGGAAACAGGTCTGTGGATGTGCAATCTTCTAATATGTAATATAAACAGTATACTTAAAAGTACATTTAAAGGGCAAGGATATATGTTACACATAGAAGACATTTACAAATTCATATATATAGTTGAAATCTTTGTGCTAAAAAAGAAATTTGTACTAAGTGAAATAAACTGGTCAATCATCATTCTATTTAACCCTTTACCGCGCCATAAATTTATGGAATAGGCGTCAGTGCAAGGTTGAAATCCAGTCAGTTCTCCCCGATTCTCCCAAATCGGTTGTTAAAATAACAGCCGGTTCATGAAATCAGGGAGAAGTGGCATCTCAACCTTGTTCCCCCAGCACTCAATTGTATCTGCAACATTAGGACGCAGATACAATTGAACAGCCTAACTAGTGCTGTTGGGTACAAGAAAGCCATCAGTACCCTGCCCATCATGAAGGTGATATTTCTGTGATGGTGGCGCAATGACATTGTTGCACCATCAGGGACATGCTTCGTTCTGCAGGAGCAGACCTGGCCTGAAGAGGACAGGCTTGTATCGCTAAATTACAGCATGGGTATGGGTGAGTAGTATGTTTACTAGTATACCTGTTTGAGGGGGCGCTGTGTGGCTCTTCATTTTTAGAGGACACAGACTAGCCAGGCATTATCATCAGGAGACCAAGACTTTTCAGGCACTCTCTACTGGGGGCACAGCATGTGACCCTGTCTACAGGAGCATAGCATGTGGTTCTATCTACAGGGTGCATGGCATGTGGTACAATCTACAGTAGGCAAAGCATATGGCACTCTAGCTTGGGCACAGCATGTGGCACTCTTTACAGGGGAAAAAGCATGTAGAACTGTCTACAGTGGCACAGCATGTGGCACTATCTACAGGAGCCGTAAAATGTGGCACTATTTACAAGGGGCACAGCATGGGGAAATATTTTAATGGCGCACTTTGTGTGGTTCTTTATTTTTAGGTGGCAGAATGTGTCCCATAATTATATTCAGGGGCATAGTATGTGGCACCATGATAATTTTGTGGTAATATAGGGGTAGTGTATATGTTTTGAAGAAGCAAGAAGCTGAAGACATCTGAGTGGCAAACCATGCAGAGACAATTCATGGCAGGGATAGTCATCATGGTGGTCTGGACTGGATGGAGAAGAAAAGGAAAAATAACATCTATAATCAGAGAAGACTAAGCCTGTAAGTCTCTGAATGTAAATGTTTATTCTCCCTCTTACTGATCAGTACTGTAGTCACTGTATGTTCTGAAGTGAGAAGATAGGTGGTACAGTTTTTTTTTTGTGAATTATCAACTACCAGCATACCCTTTCAATTGTTCAGGCCATACTGGGAGCTGTAGTATTACATGATAAAATTTATATAGCAAAGTCTAACTTTACTTTGCAAATTATCTCTGTACTGAGCTGTATTTGTGATGGTGCTGTATATATGTACTAACCTTCTTTCTGGTGCTGTATATATATATGTACTGAGCTTGGTTTTTTAAGCTGTATACATGTACTGAGCTTAGTTCTGGTATTGTATTTATGTACTGAGCTCGGTTCTGGTACTGTATTTATGTACTGAGCTTGGTTCTGGTACTTTATTTATGTACTGAGCTTTGTTCTGGTACTGTACATATGTATTCAGCATGGTTCTGGTGCTATATTCATGTATGAGCTTGCTTCTGGTGCTGTATATATGCACTTAGCTTTGTTCTGGTGCTGTATATATGTACTTAATTTGGTTCTTGTGCTGTGTATATGTACTGAGCTTCGTTCTGGTGCTATACATATGTATTGAGTTTGGCTCTGGTACTGTATATATGTACTGAGCTTGGTTCTAATGTCGTATTTATATACTGAACTTTGTTCTGGTGCTGAATATATGTACTGAGCCTGGTTCTGGTGCTGGATTTATAGACTGATCTTGGTTTTGGTTCTGGACTTATGTACAGAGCTTGGTTCTCAACCTATATTTATGTTATACGCTTGGTTTTGGCACCATATCGATGCATTAACACCTTCGCGCTCAGCGACGTACTATTCCGTCGCTGAGCGCGAACGTATTGGTTAGTGCGACGGAATAGTACGTCGCTGAGCGCGAAGGTGTTAATGCATCGATATGGTGCCAAAACCAAGCGTATAACATAATAGTACGTCGCTGGGAAAATGAATCGCCATTTTCCACCCCGATGTACCGTATGGCCATGTCCAGGATGCGTTATGAGGCAATACTTACCTTCTTACATTATACGGATAATGAGCAGTGCCCACCCCGAGATGACCCCAGTTTTGACCGTTTGTACAAACTGAGACCCCTATTAGACCATTTCAGTGCCCGGTTTGCCCAAGCATACACCCCCGAGAAGTGTATTTCCATTGATGAGTCCCTGGTACATTTTAAAGGGAGGCTTCAATTCCGCCAGTACCTGCCGAGTAAGAGGGTAAGGTATGGCGTGAAGATGTATAAGCTGTGCGAGAGTGCATGAGGGTATACCTACAAATTTAGGATATATGAAGGGAAGGACAGCAGTATTCAGCCCCCAGAATGCCCCCCCCCCCCTTATTGGGAATTAATGCAAAAATTGTGTGGGATTTGGTGCACCCACTGCTGGACCAGGGTTACCACCTCTACCTGGATAATTTTTATACCAGCGTCCCACTCTTCAAGTGCCTCGCTTCTAGAAGTACTGTGGCATGTGGCACTGCTAGAAAAAATCTGAGAGGCCACCCTAAGACTCTGCTTGGGCAAACACTCAGAAGGGGTGAGAGCAGGGCACATTCTAGCAGCAACATATTGTGTGTCAAGTACAAGGACAAGAGAGATGTCCTTGTATTGACAACAATACATGGCCACACCAGTACCCATGTACCTGTACGAGGTACCAGTACAGAGACCCCCAAACCAGACTGCATCCTGGACTACAATAGGTACATGGGAGTGGTGGAATTGTCAGATCAAGTCCTGAAACCCTACAGCGCCATGCGGAAAATGATGGTGTGGTATAAGAAGCTGGCCGTGCACATCATACAGATGGCATTGTACGTCGATGTGCAGGCCAGAGGGGAACTTTCCTGGAATTTCAAGAGGTGGTTATCAAGAACCTAATCTTTAGGGACCAAGAAGGGGGGGCACCCAGTACTTCTGGAAGCGAGGCCACACGCATCGTACCAGGGCAACACTTTCCAGGAGAAGTTCCCCAAACTGGCAAGAAGGGAAAAAGTCAAAAGAGGTGCAGAGTCTGCTCAAAGAGGGGGATAAGGAAGGACACAACATACCAATGCGACACTTGTCCCGAAAAACCAGGGCTCTTCATGAAAGATTGTTTTCGAATTTATCATAGATCCCTTAATTTTTAATTTACCCTGATGCACTCCGCATAGCTTATCCCCCTCATCTTTCCCTTCTGAACCCTGCCATGTGCCCAGGCAGCAGATAACAGCCACATGTAGGGTATTGCCGTACCCGGGAAAACCCACATTACAGCTTATGGGGTGTATATCTCCAGTGGCACATGCTGCGCACACTATATCGGACACTGACATGGCATATATATATATATATATATAGAAAATTGCAAATCTCACTCTGCACCATCTGCTGCACATTATCTTTTACACAGTACCTGTGGGGTCAAAATGCTCACTACACCTCTAGATGAATGTCTTAAGGGGTGTAGTTATGGGGTCACTTCTCGGGGTTTCAACTGTACTGGTACCTCAGGGGCTTCTGCATACATGACTTAGCACCACAAAAGCTCCAGTATACCAAACGGTGGTCCTTTCCTTCTGAGCCCTGCTGTGTGCCCAGGCAGCTAATAACCGCCACATATAGGGTATTGCCGTAATCGGGAGAACCCACATTACAGATTATGGGGTGTATATCTCCGGTGGCACATGCTGGGCACACTATATCGGACACTGACATGGCATATATATATAGAAAATTGCAAATCTCACTCTGCACGATCTGCAGCGCATTATCTTTTACACAGTACCTGTGGGGTCAAAATGCTCACTACACCTCTAGATGAATGTCTTAAGGGGTTTAGTTTTTAAAATGGGGTCACTTCTCGGGGGTTTCAACTGTACTGGTACCTCAGGGGCTTCTGCATAGATGACTTAGCACCAGAAAAGCTCCAGTAGGCCAAATGGTGGTCCTTTCCTTCTGAGCCCTGCCATGGGCCCAAACGGCAGTTTATCACCACAAATGGGGTATTGCCACACTAAGGGCAAATTGGGCAACAAAATGGGGTATTTTGTTCCCTGTGAAAATAAGACATTTTGATCAAAAATGACATCTTATTGGAAAAAAAGACATTTTTTTAATTTCACAGCCCAATTCAAATAGGCACTGTGAAAAAACTGTGCGGTAAAAATGATAACAACAACCATAAATGAATTCCTTGAGGGGTGTAGTTTCCAAAATGGGGTCACTTCTGGTGGGTTTCCATTGCTTTGATACCTCTGGGGCTCTGCAAATGCGCCATGGCACCCGAAAACCAATCCAGCAAAATCTGGACTCCAACAAACACATAGCGGTCCTTTGCTTCTGAGCCCTCCCATGGGCCCAAATGGCAGTTTATCACCACAAATGGGGTATTGCCACACTAAGGACAAATTGGGAAACAAAATGGGGTATTTTGTTCCCTGTGAAAATAAGAAATTTTGATCAAAAATGACATCTTATTGGAAAAAAATACATTTTTTTAATTTCACAGCCCAATTCAAATAGGTACTGTGAAAAAACTGTGCGGTCAAAATGATAACAACAACCATAAATGAATTCCTTTAGGGGTGTAGTTTCCAAAATGGGGTCACTATTGGGGGATTCCTACTGTTTTGGCACCTCAACACCTTTTCAAACCTGGCATGCTGCCTAAAATATATTCTAATAAAAAAGAGGCCTCAAAATGCACTAGGTGCTTCTTTGCTTCTAGGGCTTGTGTTTTAGTCCACGAGAATACTAGAGCCACATGTGGGACATTTCTAAAAATGGCAGAATCTGGACAATACATATTTAGTAGTATTTCTCTGGTAAAACCTTCTGTGTTACAGAAAAAAAATTGAATAAAATTGAAATTCAGCAAGAAAAATGAAATTTGCAAATTTCACCTCCACTTTGATTTAATTCCTGTGAAATGCCTGAAGGGTTAAAAAACGTTCTAAATGCTGTTTTGAATACTTTGAGGGGTCTAGTTTTTAAAATGGGGTGTTTTATGGGGGTTTCTAATACATAGGCCCCTCAAAGCCACTTCGGAACCGAACAGGTAGCTTAAAAAAAAGGCTTTTGAAATTTTCTTAAAAATATGAGAAATTGCTGTTTATGTTCTAAGACTTGTAACGTCCAAGAAAAAGAAAAGAATGTTCAAAAAACGATGCCAATCTAAAGTAGACATATGGGAAATGTGAACTAGTAACTATTTTGGGTGGTATAACCGTCTGTTTTATAAGCAGATGCATTTAAATTCTGAAAAATGCAATTTTTTCACAATTTTCTCTAAATTTTGCAATTTTTCACTAATAAACACTAAATATATCGACCAAATTTTACCACAAACATGAAGACCAAAGTGTCACGAGAAAACAATCTCAGAATCGCTTGGATAGGTTTAAGCATTCTGACGTTATTACTACATAAAGTGAAATATGTCAGATTTGAAAAATGGGCTCTGAGCCTTAAGGCCCAAACTAGGCTGGGTCCTTAAGTGGTTAAGCTTGAATCTGACACTGTATCTATACACTCGACTTTGTGGGCCATGGAAAAACGCTGGGAGATTTACCACGGCATGCCATGCATGCGACACAGCTCTCCTGTCTTCTAAATGGGCTGCAAACACCAATGGTACTGAATGCGCACATATAGGTCTCTAAGTAATGAATGAGTTTACTATAGCGAGTGCAGGTAGGTAGGTAGATAGGTAGGTATGCTGGTATATGTGCTTATGTAATTATATACACAGTGTGGCGATCCAGTTAAACCTTCTGGACAGGGAGTCACACAAGTTTGGAAAGTTCAAAGGATATTAATTATACACGTTTTATTTAGCGTCCACATTAATATTCAGTATATTTGAAATATTGTATTTGCTTTATTTGTTTATTAAAGTAGGAATCATTTGCTGCAACGCGCTACACTGCAGGCACCCTGCACATATATCTTTGTCAGCCAAGTAGGGAAAATGCTGCCCTCCCGCGTCAATGACCGGAATGAAAGATAACTGAAGTCAATTGTAACTGCGGTAGTTAGGGAGGTGGCTCCATTTGAATGCTAATCACTTAACAAAGGTTTTCTGAGTAGTCATATGTAGAATCCTACTAGGCTAAGGTTGAATTTCGGAATAGTAGAAATGTCATTTTGGAGAATTAATAGATAATAGAGGTTTTGTTCAACTCCATGACTGGTAAAATCAATTTGCCAGGTTCAAAACTGTAACATCCACTGGGAAAGTGAACCCACTGGGCTACTCTGTTGTAACAGAGTAGCAGCTGGCGAGACAAGAATAGGATAGTCACTGGTCGATGATACCTTGATGGCAGGCTAGTGCCGGATTACTGGAGGTAGATAAAAACAAGAGGACATATAACACAAAAACACTGAGAAAGGCCATACTTACAAATGGACCCAGACAGGTCAGAAACGCTGATGAAGGAGAGTGAACAGGTGCTTTAAATAATAATAGCCACTCCCACTAGTCTTGAGGGGAGTTGTGTGTGGTGCATGGGATGTGTAGTAAAAAATAATAAATGAATAGTGTATGTGCAAGTGATAATAATGAGGGTGAAATATAGGGGGCAGTAATGAGTAAAGTGCATAAATAAAAATAAATGAATAATGGGGTGCGAGTGTGTGAAACATGGAGGGATAGTGTGTAGGTCATGAGGCGCAGCGTGTATATCCAGGTAGGAGCCTATTTGTGACGCCTTGATGATTCATAGAGCGGGCTACCCTGCTTACTATGCCAAACAACAGCACACTATACTCACACATCCCATGCACCACACACAACTCCCCTCAAGACTAGTGGTAGTGGCTATTATTATATAAAGCACCTGTTCACTCTCCTTCATCAGCGTTTCTGACCTGTCTGTGTCCATTTGTAAGTATGGCCTCTTTCGATTACTGGAGGTTGGCTTGTGCTGGATAGCTGGAAGCTGGCTTGTGCTGAATTATCGGAAGCTGGTTTGTGCTGGGTTATCGGAACCTGGCATGTGCTGAATTAATGGAAGCTGGTTTGTGCCGGATTAGCCGAAGCTACCTTGTGCTAGTCACGCACTACGGACTCGTCGCTGCCACAGGACACGGATACTGGAGTCGTCACGGACACTAGAGTCGTGACAGACACTGGACACGAATACTGGAGCCGTCACAGACACTGGAGTCATCACGGACACTGGACACAGATACTGGAGTAGTCACGGGCGCTGGAGTCGTCAAGGCCACTGGAGTCGTCACGGACACTGGAGTTGTCACGAACACTGGATTCATCACGAACATTGGACACAGACACTGGAGATGTTACGGACACTAGACACGGACACTGGACACGTCACGGACACTTGAGCACGGATACTGGATAGTCATGAAGACAGGTTACAGGGCACTGGATATGGAACCTTTGCAGGCTAACACTGGGTTAGAACTAACATTGCTCAGGCACGGGGAAAAGAGGCAGGGTCACTTATAAGGGCCAGGGTGCACAGGGACAGGCTGGGGACAATTTTACTTTATATTTGGTACGAGCGCGGAAGCTCCCGACTGGAGAGACAGGGAGCGGAGGCAGAGAGCAGAGCGTGCCGGCATCCCTGGGAAGGGATATGCCGGCGGAGAGACATAGTCCTGCGGTCGCAGTTGCCGGTAAGAGGGGGATGCCAGAGGTCCGCGGCCACGGCCATTACAAAGACTTGCAGCAGATCATATGTATTCACATTTTCTAATATTAATGAAGAAAAGAATTTGGATATTTGCAGATCCATCCAGAGGGTCCTAGTTCTACTACGTTATTACAACACTACCTGGAGCTACATACAGGGGCAATGAGGATTAAAAAATATTGTTTCGTTATTCTAAATTTTTAATTTTGGAAATGTCTTTCATAACACATGTCCAATAATATCTTGACATAATAGCTATAATTATGTTTTGCTTTGTGGTTGAAATTAGCAATACTTCCTTCAGAATCAAGCATGTTTATAATATGTGTATCTAGAATAATCATATATTAATTTCCAAGTAGTATACGGAAATAGGAAAGTAGTAAAACTTTTCACTGAATAATACAAATTATTTATTAAATACATATAGTGTACAGATCCAATATTTCAACAACACAGCAGGGATTTTAACCAGAGCATCTGAGCAACAAACAGCAATTTTTATGACTTATTTAGACATTGGGGAATATTTGCTTAGTCATAACTATACAGTGTCTTTGTATTAAGGGTAGAAGTATTTATTAATATTTTATAACCTATACCGACAAATATTTGTGCTATTGGTACAAATGAATACCGATCTTATACCATTGTGGTCCTCATTTTCCATCATTTTTAAAGTGAACTTGCATGAATCTTCAGTTATTTCAAAGATAATGGCCTGCAAAATTTTATGTCAGTAGTGTGGTGTTTTTTTAGATGCCGTTCAACTAACCACCAGGTCGCATCATGCCCTAAAGCGTAGAGGAATAATTAACGAAGGTTCATTTCTCTTCTCCCTCCTCTCAGACTTTGAATGTACTATCACTGGTTGTATTCTCCCAGATAGCAATGGACCAAAGAGAGGCTAAAAGCAAAATAGACTGATTATTATAAAATGATAATTCTTATTATTAAATTATGCAAAATTCCCTTTATATGACGACTTAAATCCATATCTATTAGTGAAAGCAGATCTCCAATCTCCTATATTAACACCTTAATGTATAATCTCATACATGCACAATATGGAAAGACAGCCATTCGAAACCTACAATCCTGGCCGTTTAACCCCTTAAATGCTGCGGTCAATAGCAATTGCTGCATTTAAGTCGTTTGACAGAGGATGGGGGCTCCCTCTGTCCCCCTTTGGCGGCCTGCGACTGCCGGCCGCTGATGGTTGCCATGGCAGCCAGGGGATCCAACAGGCCTGCCCTGGCTAAATGCCTATTAGGTCGTGCCAGAGGCATAGCCTAATCGATTTTCTGTCAGTTGTACACTGACAGGCACTAATGCTTTATTATATAAAGTATATCAAAGCATTATTTCTGCGAAAGAGAGGTCCCCTAGTGGGACTAAAATATATGTAAAACAGTTAAATAAAGTTTTTTAAAAAAAAATTACAGTAAAAATTAAATAAACTAGAAGTTTATTTACTAGAAGTGTAAGAAAAAAAAATGGACCTATCATAACGACCCAAACAATAATGTTAACACATTAATTAAGCTACCGGGTGAAAAAAAAAAATACAAAAACATTAGCTAAAGTGCTTTTCTTTTCCATTCCCCCAAACAACAAAATAAAAGTTAATCAGTAAGTCCCATGCACCCCAGGATAGTACCAATGAAAACAACATCTCGTCCAGCAAAAAGCAAGCCCACATATGGCTACATCTACAGAAAAATCCAAAAGTTATGACCCTTGGAATGTGACGATGCGAAAACAAATTGTTTTTATTTAAAATACTTTTTATTGTGTAAAAGTAGTAAAACATAAAAAAAACTATACATATTTGGTATTGCCATAATTGTACTGACCCATAGAATAAAGGTAATATGTTATTTATGCTGCATAGTGAACGGTGTAAATTTAAATGCAAAAAACAATCCTGCAATAGCTGTTTGTTTTCAATTCCCTCCCCAAAAAAATAATAAAAGTTATTCAATATACTATGTTTTGTCAAAAAATTGTTCAATTGACAAATGCAACTTGTAACACAAAAAACAAGCCATCATATGGCTATGTCGAAGTGAAACTAAGAAAGCTATGACTCTTGGAAGGTGGGGAGGAAAAAACAAAAAAAATGCTTGGTAAATAAGGCCAAAATATGCCATGTCGTTAAGGGGTTAAAGAGCTGCCATGTTCTGCACTACTAAAGATGTTACTAAAGTATAATATATATACAAATGTGTCCTCCTTTAACTTATCTCTAGGACCCTTCTAAGATCTGTGACGGAGGCTCTGTAAAGTGCCTCCACCACAGATTCCAGACTTTTTGTTGGATTAAATAGCGCACAACATGCCGTGCTATTTTGTCTGCCATAATGACAGAAACCCAACGGAAACCCATTAAAGTCAATGAGCTCCGCTAAGATTAGTTGGTTTTCATCATGTGATGGATCTGGCACTTGCAGTGTTTTCGTTGGTCTGCCCCTATGACGGAGCAACTTAATGGAACCCAGAATGCAGTTGTAAAGACAGACTTAACCTGACATGTCCCGAGATGTGTGGTGCGAGATGATAAACAAACATGCAAAAAAACGTATACCACTGACAAATACCACTGAAAAAAGACACATGTCCATCAAGTTCAACCAAGAGACAGGAAAAGGGAAGGAAAACATTTCTACACATAGGTGCTAATATTTTTTTGTTCTAGGCAATTATCTAAGCCTTTTTTAAAGCCATCTACTGTCTCTGCTGTGACCAGCTCCTGCGGTAGGCTATTCCATAGATTCACAGTTCTCACAGTAAAGAAGGCTTGTCGCCTCTGCAGGTTGAACCTTTATTTTTCCAGTGGAGGGAATGCTCCCTTGTTTTTTTAGGGGGTTTTACATGGAACAGGATTTCACCATATTTTTTGCATGTGCCATTCATATATTTATATAAGTTAACCATGTCCCCCCTTAGTTGTCTTTTTTCAAGGCTAAGTAGGTTTAATTCTTTTAATCTTTCCTCATAACTTAGATTCTCCATGCCCCTTATTAGCTTTGTTGCTCTTCTTTGTATTTTTTCTAACTCCAGGGTATCTTTTCTATGAACTGGAGCCCAGAACTGAACTGCATACTCTAGATGAGGCCTCACTAATGCTTTGTACAGTGGTAATATTACATCCCTGTCCAGCGAGTCCATGCCTCTTTTAATACACGACAATATCTTGCTGGCCTTTGAAGCAGCTGATTGACATTGCATGCTGTTATTTAGTTTATGATTTACAAGTACACCCAGATGCTTCCCAACAAGTGAATCTCCCAGTGTAGCTCCCCCTAGGACATATGATGCATGCAGGTTGTTCATACCCAGGTGCATAACTTTACATTTATCTACATTAAACTTCATTTGCCAAGTGGACACCCAAACACTTAGTTTGTTTAAATCCGCTTGCAATTCACGAACATCTTCTATAGATTGAACATTACTACATAGCTTGGTGTCATCTGCAAAAATAGAAATAGTGCTATTAATCCCATCCTCTATTTCATTAATAAATAAGTTGAATAATAGTGGACCCAGCACGGTATCAGTTACCTACATTTAACTTGGCGCATGTGTTACCCTTATCTGCCATGCTATCATGCAGTGTAGACACTCATGTAAACGAAATCACATGAATCCATTAGCCCAACCCTTTTATTTAGTATTAGGTCCTGGAGGAATATTTCAGACAACCACTTTCCCCTGTGTGCAATGAGAAGTAAAATAAGTCAGAATTCATGGCACCGTCTGTTGGAAACGGATATAGTCATGCTAGTAGCTACTAGTTTAACGCTTCAGATTCTGGCATTTTATAAAATGTCAGCTTATCCTTGGAGATCCACTTCAAATAAACAAACATATGTGTCTTTTCCCAGCAGGAAAATATGTTGATGAAACTGTTATTTACCTCACTAGGTTTTAGCAGTGCGTCTCCTCGAACAGTCACAGCTCCAGCTGATGACCGCCTCTTTATCTGCTGCTATATTGAGCTGCGAACCTACTGGATTTGGCCATGACCCTCCTCCTCTGCATGGCCAGCAGTGCAAGGTTGCCAGGATTACCGGCGCTTCTGGATGACATCGGCCCTGGTGGCCTTTCTAAAGTGGACTCCGGCCTTCACTCCTCACCTGCAGATCAAGGTACATTCTTTGTCTATTATTCCTATTGCTAGTTGATTATGTTCCTGACGCTGACCCTTACAGTTGACCCTGACCTTGACCTCAGCCTTGTTTCTTGATTACACTCCTGTTTCGGCCATTGGATTTGTTGCTTGGATACTGGGGTTCTGCTCCTGGAATCGGTGACAATTCAGGAAAATGCAACGTGGGAATCCAACTGGGAAAGTCTATACCTTCTTGCAGGGATTAGGGGTAAAGAATGGTAAGACTCCGCACCTACGTCTAGCCAGCTCCAAATCTATTGCGGCTTAGAAGAAACACTTCTCTGGTGTGAAACATAACATTAAAGAGGCTCTATCACCAAATTATAAGTGGCCTATCTCCTACATAATCTGATCGGTGCTGTAATGTAGATAACAACAGTGGTTTTTATTTTGAAAAACTATCATTTTTGAGCAAGTTATGAGCAATTTTAGATTTATGCTAATTAGTTCTTAAAGGGAATGTGTTGCCAGAAAAACATGTTTTTTTTTTTTTAATTAAACATTTAGTGTGTAGGTGATTAAACATTGTTCAAATTTTTTTTATTTTTTTCACGAGTCAGGAAATATTATAAATTAGATTCTAATTTATAATATTTCCCATTGCTGGTCTCTAGATGGAGCTATTCCCAAAATTGCAGCATTGCAAAATTGGGTAAAAAGCCCTCGCTCTAGTGAGCTCTCAGCATCCCCCCCTCCTTTATCCTGGCTAGTGCCGGGATAAACGAGGGGTTTGAACGGTCTATCCTCCTACACTGTGTGTCGCCATTTTTTGAGCTAACACACAGTGTAGTAGGTTTACATACAGTAGTAAACGTACACAAACACGAACATACATTGAAATCTCTTACCTGCTCCTGCCGCCGCGGCTCCCTCCGGCCCGTCCGCTCCGTCTGCTGCCGCTGGTCCAAGTGCACAAGTCCGGAAGCCGCGACCGGAAGTAGTAATCTTACTGTCCGGCCGCGACTTCCGGTCCACAGGAAAATGGCGCCGGACGGCGCCAATTTCAAATTGGACTGTGTGGGAGCGGCGCATGCGCAGTTCCCACACAGACGGCGTACACAGAAGTGGATGGGACGGGAGCCGTTCGCAGTCCCTATGGGACTGTGGCTGCCGTATTCCATGTCTGTATGTGTCGTTAATCGACACATACAGAAATGAAACAAAAAATGGCAGCCCCCATAGGGAAGAAAAAGTGTAAAAATAAGAAAAAGTAAAACACAAACACACAAATAAATATAAACGTTTTTAATAAAGCACTAACATCTTTAACATATGAAAAAAAAATTTGTGATGACACTGTTCCTTTAATGACCAACTGGGCGTATTGTTACTTTTTACCAACTGGGCGTTGTACAGAGGAGTGTGTGACGCTGATCAATCAGTGACCAATCATCGTCAGGCACTTCTCATTGATCCAGCCCATTATTACAGTGTGATTGTGCAGTGAAAGAAGCTGGGTTGGAACAATGAGAAGTGTATGACGCTGATTGGTCAGCGTCATACACTCCTCTGTACAACGCCCACTTGGTCAAAAGTAAAAACATGCTCAGTTAGTCATTAAGAACTAATTAGCATAAATCTGGCACTTATAATCTGGTGACAGAGCCTCTTCAACAGGAGAACCACAACATAAAAAATATATTATCTTTTTTTTAACCATATTGGAATAAATTCAGATACATCAGTGAACTAATATTTGCAGGTTAAGGCCTCATGCACACGACCGTGTTTTTGCGTCCGCAATTCAACCGCAAATCCACGGGTAAATTGCGGACCCATTCATTTCTATGGGCCCATACACACTATCCGTGTTTTCACGGCTCTCCGCATGTCCGCACATCCGTGCCGCAGAAACTACGGACATGTCCTATTATGGGCCGCAAATGCGGTGCGGACATGCCAATAGAAGTCAATGGGCCCGTGGAAATTGCGGATACACCGCCGTGTGTCATCCGCAGTTTGCGGATTGTCCGGAAGTGTTGCTAGGCGTCGACCGGGAATGACTTCTGTCGTCGTGAAGTCTGGAGAGAGTGCATGAGAGCAGCAGAGAGCAGCAGAGAGCAGCAGAGAGCAGCATGGCTTCAATAAACGTAGAGAAACTAATCATCCTGGTCCAGCACAAGCCCTGTCTGTGGAATAAGCGGGTGGAAGATTATGCAGACAGGAATATGAAAGATCTTGCCTGGCAGGAGGTCTGCAGTGAGGTGCATCCTGAGTGGGAGAAGGCAACTAAAGTGCAAAAGAAGCGCATGGGTAAGTTTCACAACTTGATGCTGTTTCTGAGTACTCCTGTCATGTCATAATGACATGCCTGACGTTTTGATTGTTGGCAGTTGGATCACCCACCAATCGCTGAAATGAAGCTGCAGAAGTGCACGTGAGATTGTGGGGGTCTCATGGCTCTGAACAGCACCGATCAAAACGTGACATGTCACTATGAGGGTATGTTCCCACACACTAATTACGTACGTAATTCTGTGGTGTTTGAGCTCTATTACGCACGCTAAATACGCCGCAATAGCGTTGACAATACGCAATAGCGTTGACAATGCCTTTACGGCTGAAATTACGGGTGATGTTTTCTCCTGAAACCAGCAACGTCATTTCAGCCGTTACGGACGCTGTCGTGTGTGCACATGGAAAACGTGGCAAGTCTGCTGTAGTTTCTGCAACGTTGGAATTACCTGTCAAATATGCAAATGTAGGTGCAGATTTGTTGCGTAAACAACAAAAATTTGCAGCATCATTTTCAGATAATAAACAACATTTCATAATCTCTAGTAATGTACTCTTCTAAAATGTTGATCTGTGATTGGTTTATTTTATATCATAGTCGAAAACGTCAAAACACGCTGGAACACGTGCCGAGACCAATTCAAGCGTGAGATTAATGACAAGGGGAAGAGCGGAGACGGACGTCTGAAAAAAAAGCCGTACATGTACACCAAACAGCTTTCGTTTCTTCTTGATGTAATGCAGGTTGGCCCGTAAGTATTGCTTATATACTTTGATCATTGTAGTCTGGCCATGTAGCCAGTCGTGTCAGTACCGCTGTAGCAGCCGTAGCGACTGCTACGGGGACCGCGGCATGAGGGGACTCCACCATGTCCCGAGGCTCCGCTAGCAGCCGCTATGACGGCTACAGCGGGACGCAACTGAACACTACGGCTGAGCAGGGAGGTATCTCCCCGCTCTGACATTAAACAACAGACATGTATCCCCTAACCACTGAATAGGGGATACATGTGTGATCGCTGGCATTGACAGGGAGAACGGGGGACAGAAAGTACCCTGAACTTCTCCATCCCAAACCTCGTACTTTCGCCACCTCCGTCAAAATGAATGGAGCCAAAGTCGTGCTTGTGCGCATACATAACCAGCGCTCCTTTCAATTTTTGGCAGATGTGCAGACGGCAGAACTTAAGCGAACTTTCAGTCCCCCCTTCACCCTATCGCTGCCAGCGATAAGGCATGTATTTGTAGGACACACTATAGGTGGCATTTGTCCGTGGGGCGGGGAGGTGGGCCTGTATGGCGTTAGCGGCATACAGCCCCCTCACTAGATAACGCCGTACAGTCCCCCTATAGATAACGCCATATAGTACCCCGGTAGATAATGCCATACAGTGTACAGTGTGGGGCTGTATGGCGTTATCTACAGGGGTGGGGGCAGGAAAAAAGGCACTATCTACAAGGGGGGGTGACACCCAGTGGAGGGATGGCCCCAGTTAAAACTTTGCTATGCGGCCCTGTCTTTCCTAGTTAGGGCTCTGCATGTAGTGATGCATACATAGTTTATTTGCCCAGCTGTAGACATGACGTTAAATTACTACAAAAATTCCCTAACATTATGTTTTCATTTTCAAACAGAACCAAGGATAATCTGGAGGAAGAAGAAGACTCTGATGTGACTCAAATTGAAGAGCCTGACGTAGCTTTGGGGGCTGGTAGGTCCACTTCCACTCCTGTGACAGCAGAACCAACAACAGAGGATAATCCAGTGTGTGCCGCGGACGAAGAAATTCTACCCCGAGGTAAACGTCGACGTTCTGCCAAAGGTCCAACACGTACAGAGCCAAGGCAGGAAGTCGACTTGCGCGTATTAGAGCACTTGGAGAGAAGAGCTACAGAAACGGAAGAGGGCACCTTCTGTCGCGCTCTCTCTAATATTCTTAAAAGAGTGCCAATTTCCAGACAGATAAGGTGCCAAACAGCACTAATGGAAGTCGTGGAAATATTTGCGACACATCCGGACCCACGTGCAATGCATCAGGCCATCGAGTTTCATCGACGGGGTTGTGATGCAAGCACCTACAACTCTGTCCCTCCAGCACCTGCAGCAACCGCGCAAGGCATCCAGCATCCGTCATATGTAGACTCAATGCCGCTATTCAGTCACGATCGTTCAGTTTATGGCATGCCAGGACCTTCTCAGCAACAGTATGGGCAAATGCAGCAGGGGGAGGCAGTTCCACGACCACATCATGAACCTGCACCTTCGCAATCATTTTACAATTTATAATTTAGTTATATAACATAGTTTTGGTAATGTTTGTTGACACTATTTTATGCAAGAAATAAAATACGTTTCTAGTTAAATTATGTGTTTGTCTTTATTATTATTGAAAAACATAATGAGGTATTGGTCTGCATTTCTGCCAAATGAAAATAATCGTTTTTTTTTTTTTTAATCAAGAATTAAAAAAAAAAAAACAGAAATACATTAGCTCGCAACCCGCGTCAAGGGTCCTCATTCTCTTGCGAGTCCCTACTCTACCTACTACTGCAACTTTAACTACTAACATTTGTAACATAAACCGGAAATACAACAGTCCCTCTCACATTTTAATTTGGCAGACAAAGCACATCCCTTTGCCAAGGAACGGCTCCCTCAGGTGATACAAAATAGTCTGTATACAAATTACGGGCTGCCAGTCCAGACACTCCAGGTCTTCTATGTGGTGTGTAGTCCAAAGGGATGTAATTCGTAGAGAAATGGTTCAGCTCTGCGTCCACTGCCGACTCATGAATCCTCAGAAAATTGTGGAGGACAACACAGGCTTGGATAACCTTTGTCACATTTTCAGGATTCAACTGAATGGAGCTCTGGAACACACGCCACTTGCTGCTTAGAATTCCGAAGGCGCACTCCACATACCGTCTTGCACGTGTAAGGCGGTAGTTAAAAATGCGCCTCTGTTCATCTAAGCCACGCCTAGGGAATGGACGCATCAGGTGAGGGGACAGTCCGAAACCTTCATCACCCACAATGACAAAGGGTGCTGGTGGTCCTGTAGATCCTGGAAGCTGTCTAGGTTCCGGAAGGTCGAGCTGGTTAGATGCTAGCCGTTCACCCATTCTGGAAGCCCTGAAGATGCCAGCATCCGCAGAGCTTCCATAGGCCCCAATATCGACAATTATAAACCGATAGTCACTGTCAGCCAAGGCCAACAGCACCACCGAGAAAAACTGCTTATAATTAAAATATTGAGACCCTGAGTGAGCAGGCTTTTTTACGCGGATGTGCTTACCATCCAGCGCACCAACACAGTTGGGAAACTGTGCTGATTGGAAGAAGCCATCGGCAATCCGAATCCAGTCCTCTGGCTTGGGCTTTGGCATAACTGCTGCTCGAAGTTGCTGCCAGATGACTTCGCAGGTAAGCTTGACAATCTTGGAAATAGTGGAGCACCCCAGCAGAAACTGGAAATGTAGGGAGGCAAAGGAGTTGCCGGTAGCAAGAAATCTGTAAAAAAAACAAAAACATATATATCAAAATATGCACAGACAGGAAAAATATCTGCAGCACGGTGGCAAGGCGTCAATATGACCAGGGGACAACTATACTAATATTGTTTGCAGGGTAGAGACATGTCGTAGAAGGGGATTTAGGTTTTCTTACCTCAGAGTGACGATCAGGCGTTCCTCTGGAGAAATGCAACGTCTCATGGTGGTGTCCTGGAAGATCAGTCCAGGACGAAGGTCCGCCAGCAGACGATCAAAACTTTGAACGGACATACGGCAGTAGCTGAGGAACTTGTCCGGGTGCTGCCGCAGGTCAGAGTACAGCATGTTGAAATGCCCCTTCCTAAGCCGTTGTGAGATAATGGGGTGAACCCAATATCTCCTCCTCCTCCTCGGTTCTTCGTCCAGCATTGGTGGTTGCTGTCCAAATCGCCTGGAGAGGAGCCAGTGCAGGAGTACATCATCCACATCATCAGAAGACATGTTCGCAGTGAGTAAAACTGTCAAAAACCACAGCTATATCAGCAGCGCAATCTCACTGAACTCGCACAAAGCAAAGATCAGGGAAAATGCAGCAGGAAATGGCTCCAGAGCGATCATGTGACCTTAAAGGGGGTTTGACCAAGCTTTTGGCATCCTCTTTCAAAGTCCCTTTTTTTTTTTTTTTTTTTTTTTTTTTTTTCATCCGCATTTTTGCGGATTACATACGGATGAACTGCGGACTACATACGGATGAACTGCGGATGACATTCCACGGAACACGGTCCTGGAATTTGCGGACCAGAATAACACCACGGTCGTGTGCATGAGGCCTAACTGACCCATCTATGTGTTAAGAATGATTATGTTTTTATGTGAACATGAAACATGTAAATGTTTTTTATCCAGTATTTTAGATTTTCATGTAGATTATCTAAATATAAAAAAAATTGTGTTTTTACACAATAAAATTAAAATACTTCAAATTTGACAAATCACTAAAATTGCACTAGTAAAATCCAATGTCTCAGCTCAAAGTCTCTACACATGAGATCACAGTCGGTTGAAACTGCCGGCAGAGTTGGTTGATGATCTAAAGTGTATGGGGGAATCCCGACAGAAAAATATTCATGTTTATTGGATTTCAGCATGTCTTATATTTTGTTTCCCCAGAAAATAAGTCGCTGCCAGTAGTCTCTGTCATCGGCTTATTACCCTTTCCACCATTAAAATAAACATGATTTCTTGGCCCATCCAACTGCCCATGTTTATCAGGGGTCAAGAGAGAAAGCTGGCTATTGCTAACAGCTATCTAATGTATAGCTATAAAAAAACAGGAATGCCAATTGATACAGCACAGGGGCTCTTTGTAGCACTGTTGCTCTGCAAGGACAACATCTCCATGTAGTTTATATGTTCTCCGTGTGTTTTTGTGGGTTTACTCTGGGTACTTGTATTTGCTCTCACACTCCAAAAACATATGGATAAGTTAACTGGCTTCCTATGAAATTGGCCTTAGTGTGTCTGTCTATATGTGTTTGAGATATGGAATTTTGTTTGTGAGGATGGGCACGGATGTGAAAGATGACAATCTCTGTATAGCGCTGCAAAATATGTTGGCGCTATATAAGCAATAAGAAATAAATAAGTAAATAGTGCATGACAGTGTCTTGCCATTTGCAGGAGGGGTCCTAAAGAAACTCTAGTACCTCTTTAAACTGGCAGGTCTTTCTTTAGAACTATACCTTTTAATATATCACTTTAGAACTATACCTTTGCAATTTACCATATTTAGATTTTACTAGTTATTTATAGGAGACAACAGAATTGACTATTATTAACCTGTGTGGCTTTATTTGCTTGTTAATACAGCAACATAATAAGTATTTGATTTAATTTAGACTGACGGCTTTGGCTAATGATCTAATTTTGTTGCTTACATGCAGTATGTTGTTCTGTCAACCACAGGTCGTCTCTGACTTATAACTTGATTCTGTGAAATAGAAACTCAACAGCACATTTAAGTATTGCTACTTTACATCAAATTATTAAATCTATTAGGTAAATTGATGTGCCATTTACATCGAAATTAATAAAATGCAACATCCATACATTTTTTCGAAATAATCTCACGGTGTTGTAAAACACAAAAATCTATTGGTGTACTGTAAGAATACAAAGTTAATTAGCTTTTGCATCATAATTCAGTACATCATAAAGCAAGAATAGATTATTTTATGTTCTATGAAGTTTTCTCGGAGAAAATAAAGTTAAATCTTTCCTGTAACCAGCAGCTTAATTTTCATTAGGCCAGCTATTCGATAATTAGTCGTGCTCCATAAATCAAGTCTTCAAGTCTCCTCCAGGTTTCTTAATTGAAAATTATTGTTTCTTGGTTCTTTTGTTAAGAGTGCAGTAAGTCTAGGAGTGATAGATGCTGTAGCCAGCACAACAGTTTGAAACAGTCACAACTTGATAGATCATTGCCCTAAAGGTTCCCGTAATGGTGGGTAGGCACAGAATTTTAAATTTAAGGTTTGCTTTTTTTTTTTTCTTAACCAACTTTTTTTTCTTGCTTTTTTCCAAGTTATCACTACTTTTAACATTCTTGTGTTGTAAAGTCTGATCAATACAATAACTGGAAGTATATAACTATACAAAGAAGTCCCCTGTGTATACTCACAGAAGTAATATTTAGTCTTTAAGTCATCTCATGTAGCTGTGTTAATTTTCCTTACAACGTTCTTTGTTTGACACTTTTAAGCAGTTAAATAAATGCATTTAGACATTTAACAGCCAATATGAAAAAAAACAAAAAAAGAAATACCAACAGATGGCCCTTATACGTTGCCCCTAGACATAAAACAATCTATTTCTGTTTCATTGCCCCCATGACAAAGTCAGAGCTATGGCAAATTATAAAAGAAAATATTGCCTTTTTACAAATTGTTGTCTGCCCATAATTTTTCTTCTGCTAGACCAATGCACTTTGAAGAGTAGATTGTCCATGTTTACTATGCCTTAGTTAGCGATAGCCACAGGGTTATCCACTATTCAAGCCTTGTTTCCTAGTGACCCGGCAGTCAAGATCTGATGAGAGGCTCAGCAGGGAGCATTGTGTAATGCACCATAAATTTCAATGTGAGAATCAATAGATAATAAAAATCATAGCAAAAGAGTTTACTTGAAAGATCGCCACTCAAGTCAATACCTTTCCCAATATTACTGTTTAAAGAAATACAACAAAGCGAAGAGAATGGTATAAAACATTCATACGTATGTGAACCAATTACAAGTATGATTTTCTTTAGGTTACGAGATGTATTAATCTGTTGTCTACTCTAGTGGAAAAACCTGCACAGTGGCTGGAAACCAAATGACGGAATTGTTTTAGCCAATGAACCTGTCATAACCAATACATATTGTGAAATTGTGTGGCAGGAATTACACCGAGGTAAATGATGCCTCAGTCAAACTGATCTTGAAGATTACTAGGCCAGACCATATTTATTGTATTTATAGTTTTTTTAAACGAACTGACTGAAACAGAGATGTATTTGATGTGGACTAAAATCACAGGGATACAGGCAATTGCAAGGAGGTTTTTTTTGTTTTTCTGAGGTAATGCAGACGTAAAGATTTCATGCTAAATGAGGCCTTGTGTTGTGTTTAGTGTCAGGGATGATAATAGAAAAGAAGCTGAACAATGGAATAAAATTACATTTAGATCTATATACAGTATATGTAATGAAATCAGATAAACATCGGATCCATTTGATCAATGTAGCTACTGACAATGAGCTGCTCAACATGTTAAGTCACAATCCTCAGCACCAACAATCTAAACAGAAATCTCGATTCTCCAAACTCACGTTATCCCCAGTACTAACAAAAGAGTAATAGCTTACGTTTCTCACTGGACCTCACTTATATACTTTGGGTTTTCTTTTATCATTTTAGTGGCCAGTTTATTATGACAAGTAGGACAGTTAATGCATTATACAGACAGTGCTGATGTCAGATCACGGCTATGTATGAGAAGGTGAAAGTATCGAGCAACTGCCAGTGTTTAGTACAAGACACGATGGGTAAACGACGTGATGTCACAAACTGTGAATATAGGATGATTGTGGTGGAGCTCTGGTTCAAATATAAGCAAAATTGCTCCAGAGCAGCAATTGTTAAAGGGTGACTAAACGTTCAAGAAATTTCTGACATGTCATAGTGACATGTCAGAAGTTTTGAGCGCTGAGACCCCCACCGATCGCTAAAATGAAGCAGCAGCAGCGCTCGTGTGAGCGCTGAGCCACTTGCTTTCTGTTTGGCTTTTCTCGTTGTACGTACTCAATAGAAAGTCTATGAGCCCATACACCACTACATCGGCTTTCCGTGAAAAGCCAAACAGATA
This sequence comes from Rhinoderma darwinii, assembly GCF_050947455.1. Taxonomy (NCBI): domain Eukaryota; kingdom Metazoa; phylum Chordata; class Amphibia; order Anura; family Rhinodermatidae; genus Rhinoderma; species Rhinoderma darwinii. The sequence goes on along the minus strand of NC_134690.1, from coordinate 105,923,524 downwards.
CAAAGCGGCTCAGTACTCACACGAGTGCTTTTGCTGCTTTGTTTTAGCGATTGGTGGGGGTCTCAGTGCTCGGACCCCCAGCGATGAAAACTTCTAACATGTCACTATGACATGTCAGACGTTTGTTGAACGTTAAGTTACCCTTTAACAGTTTCAGCAGGTGGACCATAAAACAAAAAAAAGGGACTGAGCTCAATGTGTGTAATAAGCGGTTATTGATGCTATGGCTGAGCGGAGGGTGGATAGACTACTTTGTCGAATAACATAGGGATAAAGTGAAATCTTAGTCTCTCAATATATAATATGCCCTATATTACAACGTATGGGGACGGACATAAAGTGCTCTTTATAAACTGAGTGTATATTGGTTAATTCACTCTTAGAAAAACAGTTAAAAGCACTATTTTCTGTACTAATGTTCAATGTGAGTTTCTCTGTACAGAGATGTGGTCTCCACAAGTGCTGCAATGTTAGGAAATATCCTTGAGTCATGAAAAAGGGATGCGAGCGGCAGGACATCCTGTTGCTGGTAGTTGGGAGTTTTTGCAAATCTGTACCACCTATTTGGGGGGTGTACTGATTCCAGTTTCAGAACAAGAGGAGTAGTAATAAACTTCTCGCTGAGAAGTAGGAAAAAAGCAGAGATCAAGAATATGAAGTTTCTTGTGACTATACTACATTGGGGTGTTCGCTTGCAGTTTTCTGTCATTATAGGCAAGCATCTATAAGACTTATAGCAGCTCTTTAGTTTTCCTGGAATTCGGTACAGGTAAGTGACCACTGAGTTACCTGTGACTGCCACTAGAGCTACAGAGGTACGATGGTAAAGAGAAGCTAGAGAGAGTGCTCTGCACAACGCAGTCAGTGATCTTAATGCTAATCATTACCTCCCAATCGTTCCATTCAAATTTTCATAAAAGTGGGCGGAGGTTTTGAGGGCTTTCCTGGGCAGATCAAGGAAGGGCTTAAAGGTGTCCTGCAAATGGGGGTTCAAATGCTAGGTATGCTAATCTGTTAGGTGGCCTACAAGTAGAGGTAACTCTAAAATCTATCTATCTATCTATCTATCTATCTATCTATCTATCTATCTATCTATCTATCTATCTAATATCTATCTATCTATCTATCTATCTATCTATCTATCTATCTATCTATCTATCTATCTATCTATCTATCTATCTATCTATCTATCTATCTATCTATCTATCATCTTTTTATGTATCTGCCAGCATTGCAATGTAGTATTAAAGATGATTGCTAATGTAACGCTGCCTCTAAACAGCACCAAGCATTTTCCATATTTAATGTCTATCTATCTGTGTCTAACTAATTATGAATAATTCATTTCCGAGTGATCATACCAATTACTGACAAGTCTAAATGCACAAAATGTACATACAAAATAATCCCTATCAGTAGTGGTATTGGTTAATGTGAAAGTTTCTCATCTGATATTTCCATTTGCAATACAAACGCTTCTATGTTCCAATTTGAAAATGAAGATATGAACTATGATCGCAGTGAGGGAGATGTCCAATGTCAGTGGTTTGAAAAATTGCTATATGTAAACAGGCCTTTAGTCACCAATAGGCAAACACAACAAAAAATGGGATTAGTACTACGCATAGGACATTGATGCACAGTATTGATGCTTATACACTTTCTATGTATAATTATTTTTTATATCTCTTAAACAACAAACTACAACAATGGTTTTACTCTATATCTGTACTAAACGTAATGGATAAAGGTTTAATGACGTATTAGTAATAATTTTTTTCAGTTTCAAAATGGTATCCTTATATGTGTGAATACGTTTTTTCATGACTGACAAATGCAACTTGTCTCTTGAAATCGCCATTACTTCCCAGTCGACTTTCTCAAATAAAACATGTTTAAATGGAATCTGTCAACTTGGTCTAAAATTGAAAGGTTGACCTTCAAGAGCCAAGTTTATGCCCTAGAGGCACATATTATTCAATATATCCAAATCAATATTTGATGGCTATAGTTATTGAATGATTTATCACCTATATAAAAGATATTGTTTTTCTTTTCCCTTCACAAGTAATAATACTGAGCAGTGTTGAATGGACCGGCTTATACCATTCATCAGAGGGGAAACTAAAACTTCTCTCAGTGTGACAACAATATATGGCTTGGTGGTTATATTTTAGTTGCCAGCATATTCTGAAGCCTTTGCCTAGTAACACTACTTTATATAAAAATACACAATCCCTTTGCATTTCAAGCAATAAATACTAGTCAATAATAATTATATTATGTATGTTATATATAGTATAATAAAAATGCACAATTTATGTGGTGAATTAAAAGAGAGTCATCTGGAGCTGGAGGGAAATAAACCTCTCTTGAATATCCAAGGTCTTATTATATTAACTTCTTCCCGTAGCAGCCACTTTTGGACTTCTTGACAGAGCCCCATTTTTCAAATATGATGTGTCAATTTATCTGGTAAAACTTTGTAACGCTTTCCCCAATCCAAGCAATTCTCATTGGTTTCTCGTGACACATTGTAATTCATGTCAGAGGTAAAATTTGGTCAATAAATTCATTCCTTATTTGTGAAAAAACATTTTTTTTTTTAAATTTGCAAAAATTAGCTTTTTTCTAAAATTACATAAATCTGCTTGTAAGAAATATAGACCACAAAAAGTAGTTACTAATTAACATTTCCCATATGTCTAGTTTACGTTCGCATTGTTTTTTTAATGTCCTTTTATTTTTCTAGGACGTTAAAAGGCTTATAAATTTAGCAGCAAGTTCTCAGATTTTCAAGAAAATGTCAAAAGCCTACTTTTTTAGGGAACAGTTCAGTTGTGAAGTGACTTTGAGGGGCCTATATATTAGAAACCCCATAAATCACCCCATTTAAAAAAATCACCCCTCAAAGTATTAAAAACAGCATTTAGAAAGTTTCTTAAGGGTATGTGCACACGATGAGAGGCTTTTACGGCTGAAATGACAGACTCTTTTCAGGAGAAAACAGCTGCCTCGTTTCAGCCGTAAAAGCTCCTCCTCGTAATATGCGAGGCGTCTGTGACGCTCGTAAATCTTGAGCTGCTCTTCATTGAGTTCAATGAAGAACGGCTCAAATTACGTTGCAAAGAAGTGCCCTGCACTTCTTTGCCGAGGCAGTCAATTTACGCGTCGTCGTTTGACAGCTGTCAAACGACGACGCGTAAATTACAGGTCGTCTGCACAATACGTCGGCAAACCCATTCAAATGAATGGGCAGATGTTTGCCGACGTATTGTAGCCCTATTTTCAGGCGTAAATCGAGGCATAATACGCCTCGTTTACGCCTGAAAATAGGTCGTATGAACCCAGCCTAACCCTTTAGGGGTTATTAAAGCAAAGTGGAGGTGAAAATTACAAATGTAATTTCTTTTTGCAGAAATTCCATTGTAATTAATTTTTTTCCTGTAGCACTGAAAGTTTTACCAGAGAAACACAACTCAATATTTATTACCCAGAGTCTGCAGTTTTTAGAAATATCCCACATGTGGCCCTACTGTTCTACTGGACTGAAATACAGGCCTCAGAAACAAGGGAGCAACTAGTGGATTTTGGTGCCTTCTTATCATTAGATTATATTTTAGGCACCATGTCAGGTTAGAAGAGGTCTGTGGTACCAAAACAGTGGAAACACCCCCAAAAAGACCCCATTTTGGAAACTACAACCCACAAGGAATTCATCTAGAGGTGCATTGAGCATTCTAACTGCACAGGTGTTTCATAGATTTTATTGGAATTGGGCAGTAAAAATGAAAAATGTTGTTTTTTTTCAATAAGATGTAGCTTTAGCTCAATTTTTTTCATTTTCTCAACAAATAAAGAAGTAAAAGCATTTATTTAGGGGTGTAGTAATCATTTTGACCCCACAGGAGTTGTCCAGAATTTAATGCAAAGCATGAAAAATGGCAAATTTTTTACAATTATGAAAATTTCACTGCCCAATATGTTATGCCCAGCTTGTGTTATCAGAGATACTACCAATATAAATTGTTAGTCAGGTTCTCCCATATACAGCAATCCCGTTAATATGACCATTATCTGCTGTCTGGGCACACAACACAGCTCAGAAGGCAAGGAGCGCCATTTGGAGCACAGATTTTGCTGGAATGGTTTTTGGGTGCCATGTTGCGTTTGCAGAGCTCCTTACGTACCAGTACAGTGGAAACCCCAAAGACGTGACCCCATTTTGGAAACTCCACCCCTCAAAGAATATACCTAGGGGTGTAGTGATCATTTGGACTACACAGGTGTTTCATAGAAGTTATAAACATTGGGCAGTGAAAATTAAGAATTTATTTTTTCCAATAAAATGTTTATTTTGCCCCAAATTTTTCATTTATACAAGGGGTAATAGGAGAAAAAGCACCACATAGTTTGTTACACAATTTCTCCAGAATATGGCAATACTCCATATGTGATAATAAACTGCTGTTTTGGCCCACGGGAGGTCTCAGAAGAGAAGGAGCGCCATTTGGAGCACAGATTTTTCTGCAATGATTTTCGGGCGCCATGTCGCGTATACAGAGCTCCCGAAGTACCAGAACAGTGGAAACTCCCAATAAGTGAGCCCATTTTGGCTATGATCACTTTCATGACCCCATAGTTGTTTTTTATTTTTGCTGAATTTAGTGGAAATCTGGCGCGAAAAATAAAATTTAAAAATGCGTGGACAGATTTTTCAGACACAGAGCATGTAAGTGAAGGAAATCACCTCAACCTTTATTGGGCTATTTCTTAAGAGTTCAGAAATACCCCCAAAGAGGTCCAAATATGTTGTCTGGACACAAAGCTGTGCTTGGAAGTGAAGGATTACCACAAGGATTTTGAGGCCTTATTTTTACCTGGATAATTTTTGGGCACCAGCGTTGGCCTAAAAAAGTTGTGCAGATCATACACATTTGTTTAAGTATTAGGTATTCATCTAGGGGTATTATGAGAATGTTTCGTTTTGTTATAGGGTTTTTTTCACTGTCCAATTTTTAAAATGGGCAAAAGACCAGAATGATAAAGGGAGGGGTGTCGTGTGGGCGAGGGATTTAAAAGTAAAACATTTTTAATCCAGGGAGGTGTGGTAGATACAGATGCAGTCTTTCATGCAGAGTCTGGATTTGGACGAACAACTGTCGCACTGATATATGGTATCCTTTTGGATACCCCTTTTTGTGCAGACACGGCACCTTTTTTGTGCTCTGCCTTTTTTTCCTGTGGCAGGCACTTCACTTGGAATGTGCTGCCCAGGAACTATACGGAAAACATTACTTGGAGCAGCAGAAGTTTGCCCCACCTTCTCTACAAGCAAAATAATTGTAATAATTTGTTTCTTGGTACTCCAAGTATCTACCCAGGTGGCCAGCTTTCCTGTAAACTAAAAAGGAATCGTATAGTACCCTCTGGACCATGTACACTGCCAATTTCTTGTACCAGATTTTGGTTTTTCTCATGCTACTATATGTTTTTTTAAACATGACCATTAAGATCAACCCCCCCATGAATTTATTATATGCCTGTATGCACACAGGCTTCATCGTGGATGATGTGAAGCCAAGTGTGGGGAAAGGGGTGCAGCTGGCATCATATATAGATGTCAACATACAGACATCTTTTTTCTCTCTATAATTCACACATCTCGTAGACCTTGATTCCATACCTGGCGTGCATATTGGGCAAATGTTGGGCGAAACTTCAGCCTGCCCTTGAAGTGCACCAGGGATTCATCAATTGAAATTTATTTTTGAGGGTTGTAGATTGATGAAAAATTTAGGGATAAAATGTTAATGAGGGGCTTAATTTTAAAAAGTGTATCAAAATTGGGATCATCCTGAGGAGGGGGGCATTGGGAGTTATCACTAAAATGTAGAAATTTATGAAGGGCCTCAAAGCGGGGTCTGCTCATTGTATTGCGGTACAGGGGACAGTGATATAAAATGTCCTTGGACAAGTATGATCTCACTTCGGGCTTTTTAGTGAGACTCATGTTTAGAACTAACCCCCAATAATTTTGCATTTCGGCACAATTAGTGGAATGCAAACTATTAGGTTGGGCATAAAAGGAGTTGGGATGTTCCAAAATAAATGGCTGGTCATAAAGGTTGGTTTGGTCCATCATAACCTGGATCAAATCATTAAAAAAAAAACAATTTAAAAAAACCCATTACAGGCAGCCCTTCCGTCTTCACATGAATTCCTGCTGCAGCAGGCAGTAAATACTGGGATTTGGGGGGTATAATTGGTTGGGGGTGACCATTCAGAGCTGGAAGTTCCGGGGTCAGGCAGAACCTGGGCACTAACCCTCCTGCGACTGCTAGGAGGTTTATCACTGTTACTGGAGGAGGAGGACGAGAGAAAGAACTCTGTTTCCTCATCGCTCGCTGACTCTGTATCAGACGCGATCATGGCAAGCGCCTCTACAGCGGTGTAACGTCTCGCTGCCATATTATAAATGTGTGTGTATATATATGTATATGTAGTATATATACACACATAGCTCTGTGAACCTTAACAAACAGTTGTTTCACTTAAAACGCTAAAAACACTAACGCTAGCTAACCCTAAGGCCGGATTCACATGACCATGTTTGGTCTGTGATATACGGACCATTTGTCGGCAGTATTTCCCGGACTGAACACACTTCAGGGAGCCTGGCTCCTAGCGTCATAGTTATCTATGACGCTAGGAGTCCCTGCCTCGCTGTGGGAAAACTGTCCCGTACAGGCAATCACTAGAGGCAGACCTGGGGCCCTTAGTTAAGCCCCCGGCTGCCATAGAATCCATTGACACCCCGCGATTGCATTGTGGGATGCCAGTGCGGTGAGAGAGGGAGCCGCCTTCCTCCAAAACCACTTAGATGCGGTGCTAATTATTGAGCGCCGCATCTGAGGGGTTACTATGATGGGAGACCACCCAAATTATTGCCCTGAATACCGAGGCTGTTCACAACAGCATGGGCTTCAAGAGCACCCCGCCCGATGCGGGAAAAGTTCTTCTGAAGTACCGCTGTGAAAAGATGAACTACCCCGAACTACCCCAAACGGAAAAGACTATACGGCGGTCGTTAAGGGATTAAGATCCATGGAAAATGTTTGAAACTGACTCATCAAAACAAATATTACTATTACTATTGCTACTCAGATGGCGCCCTTAGAGGTTGCCCTAATCCAAACCGGTGAGTAGCCCAGTGGGTCCACATCCTGCTGGTCATAACAGTACAAAATTCTGTGAGGCAGGAATCAAGAGAACCTGGACAATAGATTCAGCAGTAAAGCTGTCCAACATTTCAGATCGCTGAGTGAGAAGAGCCCCTTCATGGGACACAGACATTTTTGTGTACAAATTCTGACACTCGCACTGTCTTACATGGGGAGACTTCTGCCCATCACTCACTCTGGACACTGCGGCTCCCACGACACATCACCTGCACCAACAGCAGCTCCAGTAACTTCACTATTTTTTTCTCCCTCTGCATGTCACACAGCAGCTTGATAACATGGGCTTTGCCTGCACACTAAACACACCGCTTATTTTTTTATAAGATAAGCACTGCTCCTAGAGTCAGGAGGTAACGTGACCAAGCTGCAACGTCCTGGTACTGTTATGGCGCAGCAAAAGACTTACTAAAATGACATCCGTTGCGTTTGTCCTTATACTATAGCTATTCAGATATACCCAGCGAGTCAACCATAATTTGCCTGTACTGTCAAATAAAATAACGTAACAGTTCATAGCAACATAACATAAAACAACATGTCTTCTTTCTGGAACACCTTTCCTGAGGGGGAAGGGCGAAGTTTAAGTAGCACACATTTAAATACACAGTAAATTAAATAAACATACCACACTCAGGCATAATATTATTTAACCCCTAAAGTACTGGGTATCTTCCCCACACTTACACTTGGATACATACTATCTCCAGGTCACAGCAGCCCATTTGGAACAAAGTTATAATGATGACTTATTGTATACATTCAATACAAACAGACAAATATTGTTCTTTCATACTTAAACCTAAAGGGACTATTTTTTTTTTCTACGAACATGACGGTGTCTGGTACTGCAGGTTATCCCTATTTGAGTGAATTGAGCTTCGCTTCAATACCAGACACAGACACTTGAAAAGGACGAGCTGCAGCACCAGGAACAGGCACCTGGAAGCTAGAGCCCCACAATAATAACATTGATGGGCTATTATGTGTCAGTCCAGTTATACTCTCCTACCACAACTAACATCGGGTGTGGAGGGACACTCCTGCACGTTAGGCGGTACTGTTGCTATGGAAACCACATGATGCTTGGAGAGTATCGTGCACGGTCCAATTAGTTTGTACAGTTTCAACAGTAACGCCCAGCGTGCAGGAGCATCTCTCCATACCCGATGTTTGCTTGGTCAGGAGAGTATAACTTGACTGACACTTTAAGGATAGGCCATTAATGTTTAAATCACAGGGAAAATATGTAAATATAGTATGTATGTTTAAATTTGGATTTCAAGATATGGCATGCCTTTGACAATATGCCATCTTTTACAAACTAATTAATTAAAATATATATTTTACTCTGTTATATTTACTATTAAGGGAATAGTTTTTCATTTTCTATGGGACTCTTCCCTACTTGTTGACTGGGCTGTGAGCACTGAACATACACACAGGAGAGGTCATGGAAAAAGAGGATCAAGGCATTTTCCTGGGCCATTTTGAGCAATATCAACAGGCTAACAAGTGTTCCTTTGGATCCACAGACACATATATACACACATATCTCCAGCATCTGAAGTCCAGTAAAAGAGGTGTGATTTTAACTAGTTTTATTTGTTTAATGAAATTATTTAAAAAGTGCACATTTCCGGTGAACCCTGTTCTACCTGTGGCATCTTATCAAATAAACACTAAAAATGAAAAATTGTCAACAGTTCTGAAATGAACTGAAAATAAAAATAATCTGTCAAACAATTATCTGTTTATTTTCTGTTTCTATTTATTTTTTTCAAAGCTTGCTAGGTTGCCAATGAATTTTGTTCAATAAGTGATAATAATAAGTATACTATATTTATTTTACGTACGTCCAGTCGTTGAATACAAATAACACAGGATAATTTGGACTTCAGGTAGCCAACTCACATGGCTCCATTCAGATTTCACCGCAACTAGAATCAAAAACACATGTCATCTTAAACTTCTATGAATAAGGTCGATTATAGGTTATCTTTCTGTGTATTGTGTATCATGTAGAGATTAGTGAAAACATTGGTAAAGATATAACAGCATTGTTATAGTGTGTTTAACAACCAAATGCTAAAGGCGCAATGTGGCAAACACATGTCGACTGATTTACAGTTTCTTTTAAAATCTAGAACCATTACTAAAGGCATTTCTTCCTCCCAAGGTTTCTTTACATTAAATAGTTAATGGCCATTATAAGCTGAATGTGCCGGTCCTTGTCATCACAAACAATAAACAGCTATAGGCCTAGCAAGCACCTGCTTCCGTTAATTCATGGCAACCCCGAGACTGAGGCGAAGTGCGCGTCGGGACATGGGTTACTTGGTCTGTACTCCGTAGTTCTACTTTGATCTGTATGGTAGTTTTTCTATAATTTTCTTGTATCTATTGCCCTTTAATGATAGGAGATGGTTCCATTTAGTAATAGTATGTGTTGGACGTAGGAGTATGTGAAGTATATAGTAGCCTAAAAAACATGTAAATGTACATTCCATTGATAATATAGGGATCGATAATCTTTCTAAATTAAAGTCTAAAGGCCCTTTTACGCAGGCCAAGCATCAGGCAACCGCTCGTTTACCGCCTGATCTGCTCATTTTTGCTGCAATAAATATTATAGTTGTCGGTTGTGTAGAAAGGGACATGCATTGCTGACATGATGGAAATGTATGGGGATCAGTAACGATCACTCGTCCTACATTACATTACTGATCATAGCTTCTTGTGAGCTGCCTCGTTGATCAGAGCTCGTTTTCATGGCCCATATCGGGCCGTGTAATAGGACCTTAACTGGCTTTTCCCATCAGAGACATTTATGACATATCCACAAGATGTGTCATAAATGTCAGATTGAATCAGGTCCATCCTCTGGGACCCGCACCTATCTCTGGAACGGGGCCCCCTAAACCCCATTCTACTGCTCTGTGTTGTGGCTGAAGCGTGTGATTCGTGAGCTACGCTGTTTCCATAACTCCCATAGCAGTGAATGACAGTTACGGGAGCAGTGCAGCCTGTGGATATGTCATAAATGTCTCTGATGGGAAAACCCCTTTAACTTTGGGGAAAAAACTTTAGCTTGTGGAGCTCTGCATGCCCCCAAAGTTCACTTATCTAAACAGCTACATTATGGAGTTCCTTATTGTCCACTACTAGGCCGGAGCTGAAGGTGAGCTAGCCATAACAATGAACCACTTGGAAATCAGCATAGAAAATACTACAACAGTCAATTACATCCCTCGACAATATAGGTAGCTGCACTAATAGGAATTTGTAAAGTAAACTCTTCAACTGTCACTGCTAGTGACCATGGAACTTGTGCTTATTACATATATAGACAGCTTGGAGATGTGGGGTTAGCCGTGCATGGGCACAGACTGTCAATGAGCCCGTACAAAGCTGGTGAATGCTTCCGCCACTTTATTCTAGCAATGTTTGGGTCTCAGAACCTGGATCCCTATCGATCAAAGCTTATGACATGTCACAATGGCATGTCAGAAGTTTTACAAAATAAAAGGTATTTTTCAAACGTGGTACAGTTTGTGTTTTCCAATGGGAAACAGTTTGGAAGAGATTTTCTTATTACTAAATAAGTAAATGCATGTATATATGCACCAGAGAGTGTTTGTATTCAACAGTTGGTATGGTCTTCCACACGTTCAACGGTCCTGTCTGAACCTGACCACAAAAAGGCTTTACATAAGAAAGTTTTCTGAACTGTCTTTTTCTTGATTCCTGTGCTCTAGCTATCATTTTTTAATATAATCATTGCTGTTCTTCCTTCTTGTCAGTCCCTCATACTGTTGCTGGAATACTATGCACAGCACTTGCATTATTCATAATTGCTGCATCCGCAATGCATATGCAGATGTGATATGCATATATATATATATATATATATATATACAGATAATTACTTTCACGTCCAAAGCAAATAATTAAATGACTGCTTTCTTTTGACAGAAACAAGGTAACTTTCTTCCCATCACCATATCAAAAATGAATGTCTGTTTCAGTCAACTTTTGCAAATATTTACTAGTAAAACTAACAAATACAGAGACATACATAGAAATATGTGGGGCAGTGTAGAATAATTCTGATTCTAGCCGTCTGGTTCTAACTGTATTAAAACAGTTTTATATATTCCATTAGGTATCTTCAGTGCAACTTTAAGATTATACATTCACATTACTTCATGTTTGACTAAAGGATTTTGTTTCAGCTGAGCTAAAAATACCACGACTATCCAGTGATACAGATCTTTAAGAACGTTAAGTGTGGATGCTCAGTGGGGTGTTGTCTTCAAAAGCAAGTGGAAAATCCTAGAAGAAACGTGTTACTACAACAACTGTGAATAGTTAGGAATCGGTGGTTAAAAAGATATAGTACAGGCCTAGGATGCCCTGCAGAGGCTTCTATGTATTGTAGACACTGACTTACCATGTAATAACATACACATTAGTATACTTCAGGAAACCCAAAAATATTTGCAAACCTTTAACATCTCATTAAAGCTAGGACATTTAATATGTACAGCTAAGTGAGCATATCATTGAAGCTGTAAGCACTCTATTTCCATATGTATACATTATAGTATCATTTTAGGGGGTTTCCGTGAGCAAAAAAAAAATGGCCAAAGGCAGGGAATGTGCTAAAATCACAAAAGAAACGTTACTCGCCAGGTATAACCCACGTCACTGCTCTAGTGTCCCCGTCACGTTTATTTGCTGTCCTGCCGTGATGACATGCCTATTACCCGCACGTAACCACTGTAGCCAGTCACTGGCCTCAGTGGTGATGCAGCAGTCATGTGCGGGTAGTCGGCACATTATCACTGTATTGTGTTTTATGGGGCTCTTGGAAAACCCCATTAAACATGGCTGTCCTGTACTATGTAATACACTATCTGTATTGTAGTTTAGTCAATCTAATATAATCAACTAAATATATACAGCCCTGGCCAATAGTTTTGAGACTGACACAAATTTTGTTTTTCACAAAGTTTGCTGCTTCAGTTTTTATAGTGGCAATTTGCATTAACTCTAGATTGTTATGACGAGTGACAAGAGGAATTGCAATTAATTGCAGAGTCATTCCTTGCCATGAAAATTAACGTAATCACAAAAAAAAACATTTCCGTTGTATTTCAGCCCTGCCACAAAATTACCTGCTAACATAATTTCAGTGATTTTCTCTCTTTAGCGCAGGAGAAAATACTAATGACGACAAGGCAGCTTATATCACTCTGTCATGCTGATTGAATTATGAGAGCAGACTGGTTGCTTTAAAAGGAGGATGAAACTTGAAATCATTGTCTTCTTCTGTTAACCATGGTTACCTCAAAGGAAACACATGCAGTCATCATTACTTTGCATCAAAAGGGCTTTAAAGGCAAGGACATTGCTGCTTGTAAGATTGACCCTAAATCAACCATTTATCGGATCATCAAGAAGAGGGGTTGAACTCCTGTGATGAATGCTTCAGGGCACCCAAGAAAGTCCAGCAAGTGCCAGGACCATCCCCTAAAGAGGATTCAGGTATGGAATTGGTTCAACACTAGTGCAGAGCTTGCTCAGGAAAGGCAGCAGACAGGCGTCAGTGCATCTGCACACACAGTGAGACGGAAGCTTTTGGAAGCTTGGTGTCAAGAAGGGCAGTAAAGTAACCACTTCTCTCCAAGAAAAACATCAAGGGCAGACTAACATTCTGCAGGATGTACAGGAATTACACTGCAGAGGACTGGGGTTTAAGTTATTTTTGATTGTCTGGAGAAGAAAAGGTGAGCGCTACCATGAGTCCTGTGTCATGCTAACAGTAAGGCTGTGTTCACACGGAGTTTTTTGCAGGAGGAAAATTCCTCCTGCAAAAACTGCTCCAGTAGGTTTTTGCACAGTGGTTTGACAAAAACTCGTCAAAACACTCGTCGAGGTTTTTTTTTCCTCTTTCTGACTCATTGAAATGGGGTTTTGGAGGCGGAAAACGCCTCAAGATGGGTCATGTTGCTTCTTTTTACCACGACAAGTTTTTTTTACTCGTGGTAAAAAAACTCGTCTGCCTCCCATTGAAATCAATGGGAGGCATTTTCGGGCGGTTTTTGAGGAGTTTTTTGGCATGGTTTCTGCCCCAAAAAACGTGTCAAAAAACTCTGTGTGAACAGGGCCTTATGCATCCTGAGACTATTCATGTGTGGGGCTGCTTTTTCAGAGTCAACGCAGATGTCTAGCAGGAAATTATAAAACACTTCATGCTTCCCTCTGCTGACTAGCTTTATAACTTGGCACTTGCCCACACTGCCAGAGTACCAATACCTGGTTTAATACCCACAGTATCACTGTGCTTGATTGGCCAGCCAACTGACCTGACCTAAACTCAACTCCATAGAGAATCTATGGGGTATTGTCAAGAGGAAGATGAGGGACACCAGACCCAACAATGCAGACGAGCTGAAGGCCACTATCAACGCAACCTGGGCTTCCATAACACCTCAGCAGTAATACAGGCTGATCGCCTCAACACCACTCCGCATTGATGCAATAATTCATGCAAAAGGAGCCCCGACCAAGTATTGAGGGCATATACTGTACATACTTTTAAGTAGGCCAACAATTCGGTATTAAAAATCATTTTTGAAATTGGGCTTATTTAATATTCTAATTTTCTGAGAGACTAAATTTTGGGTTTTCAATAACTGTTAGCCATAATCATCAACATTAAAATAAAAAAATGCTGGAAATAGATCACTCTATGTGTATCGAATCTATATAATATATGAGTTTCACTTTTTGAAATGAATTACTGAAATAAATTAACTTTTGGATGATATTCTAATTAATTGAGAAGGACTAGTATAGACACAGAAAGATTTATATATGTGGACAAGACTTTAAATAGGTATTCTTATCTCAAAGCCACGGTATATCGATAGATGTCTAATAAATGCAGGTCCCAGCTTGGGGACCCACACCTACCTCAAGACCAGATCCTCCAGAGCGAGAGACGCTCTTTTTAGGCAGTCTGTGATTCGGATAATAGCAGGGGGTCCTAAATAGAGACCACATGGGAGAATCCCTAGAGTTTGAACATCTCTTTCCAAAACTAGACATCCAAACCCCTTCAGTGCCATCGAGACATTACTGAAATTTTAGACAACATTCTAAAACAGGGCCATTCAAATCATTAGTAATTTCCGTTACCACTCCATCTTACCATGGAAATGTCTGAGTTCATGACTGGATTTCCCTTTCTCATATGATGGGAATGTTTCCTACAGGACTTGAAACTCTGCTGCATATATATTATCTTGTGGAAGGGGTCAGCAAAATAATATTATTGTCACATGTGCATTGTACATCAGGTTCCATGTATTCATGAGCTTGACTTACAAAGACCAAAAGGAAGACCAGATCCTCTAATATATACAAATGGTGACATAAACAGTCTGAGTTAACAAATATCTTTCAACCTCATCGATGACGTCACTTACTAATTCAAAGGGGAACAGACCTGGACAAAATCGACTTAAAGGGCCTTACATATTGTATTCCGACTTTACGGCACCTTCATATATAATGATTTCTTATTTGTTTTATTCATTGATAGCATCTTATATTTCGATTGTTGCAATCTTCCGCTGATTGGCTTTTGTGTAACGTATTGACCATTTCTAAACCCTTAAACTGTCACTGAGAAGGAAGAGCTTCTAAGAACTGCCATCTGAACCATGTTAAGAGGCGAGGAATAGCTTTCTTTTAATGACACGCCTTTCTCCTTAACAGTTGGTGGGAGATTAATATAATCTAGGTGGATAAAATACGTTAAAGTCTGCTTGCTCTCCAGCTAATAGAAGAGAGGCCTGTTCTTCAAGTTTACATATGCACGTAGTCTGCATCAAACCCCCCAAAATATCATGTGCTTCTCCATTATTTTTTTATGAATACCATCTCAACGTGAAGCCTGCTCTTGACCCCCCTTAATGTACTGTCCACCCTGTTTAGTCATCAGGTGCTGACATTCTGAGTTACAGCCATATTAATTGCTTGATAAAAGCTATAATCCCTTCTCTTTGAAGCCCTAGGCTGGTTTTTAGGCAGCACTTCAAAAGCTGCACACAAGTAAAGAGGCAAATTTCCTACCGCACAGAACATTAGAATTTCTCCTATCTACATCACACACATTTGTGTGTTCAGCAAATAGTGTAATACTGCTCTGTTCCAAACGTCTTTGCAGGACCGGCATTGTGCCATTTATAACACGTGATCTCATCTGCAGATGATTATTCACTTTCAGGTAAGATCTCTTTGCTTTAGACATCTTAAATACTTAACCGATATTCCACCACCAAGTGGTTCCATATTTAGCTGTAAAACCATATTTCTCTCCCAAGATCTGATCTGCCGGACCCTTTAGTCTGAAATATTTGTCTATCGCCTTGTATTATACGTTATATTTTGACAAATACCTGGCAGGGCATTAAACATTAATAAAGCATAATTCCTGGACTGTCTGGCTGGGCAACTGTTGCAGGCTTGAAAAATCTGAATCTCCAGTGACATAGTCCTGACAGCTTCATATATTCAGCTGATGTAATTAATTTTTTACCGTCTACAGAAAATATTTCACGCATTAGGCACTGTCTGTTTGTAGTTCTATTCACTCTTGTACTTTAGACTTTCTCCTAAAGGTATTTGCCAAATATTTCCAGCACGAGGTGGGAAGGAAAGGCTAAAATTATTGGAGATCAAAGGGGTGGTTTTTGTACAGTCCAATGAGACTGTTCACTTCCACTGCCCAGAATTTTGATGCCATGTCAGGGTTTGTGTAGATGCCATTAATTTACATTACTACAAGGCCAATATGCATCTTTCAAAACACAGTGAGTTCTGCGTGAAGTATTAAAGAACATCACCAGACAAAGGGCATTTTTTTTTGTTATTTTATTTATAGGAAGGCACTAAAATGCCAATGGTATAGGTCCATGGGTACATTCTAAAGTCTCCATATGGCATGTTAGATAGAAAAACTGAACCCAGCCTCACAGAGTCCTTTTATTCTACGATATCGTAAATGTTTATTTAAAGCGGTGCTCACAGATAAAAATTCCAGCTCTTATCTTCTTTTTTATGTAGAGGTCATGACTTGTAATAGCTGAAATAAATATACACAACCTCTGAGAATCCTTTGCCATCAGTGTGCTTGTTAGCGTACTGTATAGAAGAGAAAGACTGCAATAGGCACAAGTATATTGACTGAATATAATGCCAAGCATTTGTCTTTAGAAAAATAATTTAACAAACCACATTCAATGGCCATGTGAGATTTATTTCAATAGACCCAACTGCAGAAATAAGAACCTAGAATTTATGTGCCAAGAATAGCACTCATCGTTTAGTAAGAGCTAATAAAAATATAAACACCAGACTATCCTGCAAAAGGTTTTTGTTAGGTAATGCCATGAGAATTCATGAGCAACAGCGCCCTCTACATGCAGCAAGTTTAATAATTAATAAAATCTGCAAAATTCTAAGTGTTTGCATGTGTTTCACAGGTAAAACAAACACACATGGGGCTTGTCATGATGCAACTGCACTTTGAACTTATGTTACTCATCAGTTAGGAACTGTGAACAGCAAAATCTAACACATGGATGTTAACAGGAGGATTTTTTTCTTTTTGACATGTGAAAATGAAATTTGTAATATGTAATTCTAAACAATATTGAAAAAAAATGATTTCTTAATAATTTATATCCTATTTTTAAGTATAGGCCTCAGCGCTGTCGCATATATATATATATATATATATATATAAATATATATAGATACATATATATATATATATATATATATATATACATATATACATACATATAGATACAAATATATATATATATATATATATATATATATATATATATATATATATATATATATATATATAAATTCATATGTATATGCATGCAATTTACTTTTGTTGTAATTATGGGCTAGCTTTCACTTCCACATCCCAGTACTCATCTACAAGCTTGAGAATGAAAAATAATTCTGATTTGTGAATATTACACATAGAATTACATACATTCTTACTCAAATATCTTGCAATATAATATCCGTATGCAATCGTTAGATCAGCATTTCATCCCCAATTGTTCCATTTTTTTTATTAACTGCCTATCCACTACTTTTTAATGAATCCTGACCAATAGTTACTAGTTAAGCGTTTTACTGATAATTACAGTTTATCAATGCACACTACATTTCAAAGTGCATTCACAAAGAAACTTGAATCAATTTTAGCCCACTGTGTTGTGTCTAACTCCTGCTGAACACCAGATAAAGGGAATCGTAGATGTTTCACTTGCACATATAAGTAAGAGATATATGTAGTGGTAAAAATTTTTTTTTTTTAATGAACAATAGGTGTACATATATGATAAAACCAATTTTATTTGAATGTAATTTATAATAATATAATGGGGTAAAAAAATCTAAAACAAAAAACATGTTATATTTTTTCATATTTTTTTCTTACATTTTTTTTATTTAATTTACA